>NC_060187.1:1532301-1547301 GCF_021184085.1 Oncorhynchus gorbuscha | reverse complement strand
GTGTGTGTGGAGTGTGGGAGAGTGGGTGTGTGTGGGAGTGTGTGGTGTGGGTGTGTGGAAGTGTGGAGTGTAGGGTGTGGTGTGTGGTGTGTGTGTGTGTGTGTGGAGAGGGAGTGTGGGAGTGTGGTGTGTGAGAGACAGCCAGAGGTATTGATGCCCATCAAAGCGTGCTCTGCCTCATTGTCCAATAATCTGAGTTTAGTGTATCCAGGGCTGATGGATAATGTTTCTGGTCAGGCTTGGTGGGTTCATTACCAAAGCATCCCACTCTAACACACATCACAAACAACAACATTAAGGTAATCCTCTGACTTAAACCTGGTCTTTGGGAGGAAAAGGGAGGTAGAAAGAGAGACAGAGACAGAGGGAGAGACATAGGGAGAGAGAGAGAGAGAGAGAGAGAGAGAGAGAGAGAGAGAGAGAGAGAGAGAGAGAGAGAGAGAGGGAGAGGAGAGGGAGCTAGAGAGAGAGGGGAGCGGGAGAAGAGGGAGAAGAGGGAGGGAGAAAGTATGCGGCATCCACTTCAAGATATACTGTATTTGATTAAACAGGTGAGCTCTGGTAATTGCCTCTGGGAAATCATTTCACTGCTGATGAAACCTGGGGTAGAGAGAGCGAGAGGCAATGGAGTGAGGAGAGGGGAGCGAGAGAGAGAGAGAGAGGGAGAAGGGGAGAGGGGAGAGAGGGAGAGGCTATGGAGTGAGGAGAGTGGAGCTAGGGAGTGGGAGAGGGAGAGGGGAGCTAGGGAGAGGGGCGGAGAGGGGAGCTAGGGAGAGGGAGAGGGGAGTGAGTTAGAGGGAGAGGGGAGCTAGGGAGTGGGAGAGGGAGAGGGGAGCTAGGGAGAGGGAGAGGGGAGCTAGGGAGAGGGAGAAGGGAGCTAGGGAGTGGGAGAGGGAGATGAGGGAGAGGGAGAGGGGAGCTAGGGAGAGGGAGAGGGGAGCTAGGGAGTGGGAGAGGGAGAGGGGAGCTAGGGAGTGGGAGAGGGGAGCTAGGGAGTGGGAAAGGGGAGTGAGGGAGTGGGAGAGGGAGAGGGGAGCTTGGGAGAGGGGAGCTAGGGAGAGGGAGAGGGGAGCTAGGGAGTGGGAGAGGGAGAGGGATAGGGGAGTGAGGGAGTGGGAGAGGGAGAGGGATAGGGGAGTGAGGGAGGGAGGGAGGGGAACGGTCATGGCTTGTCCCAACCACTGTACAGGGGCTACAACGTGTTTAGGGGGTTTGCCAACTTATACCGCCGCTTTGTTAAAAACTTCAGCTCCATCGCCTCTCCTCTCACCTCTCTCCTCAAGGGCAATCTCCGTAAGTTGGTGTGGAGTCCTGCAGCCAATGAGGCCGCCCGGTTACTAAAGGGGTGTTTCACCTCCGCCCCATTGCTGAAACACCCAGATCCCTACGTGCCCTTCGTAGTGGAGGTGGACGCTTCAGAAGTGGAAGTGGGGGCCGTCCTGTTTGCGAACCAGAAAAATGTTTTCCGTGTGCAAACTACTCAAAGAAACTGTCTCCAGCAGGGCGGAACTAGGACGTCGGCGACGTGGAGCACCTGGCGGTGAAGTTGGAGATAGAGGAGTGGAGACACTGGCTGGAGGGCGCCAAGGGTCCATTTATCATCCTCATCGATCATCGGAACCTGGAGTACATACGGACAGCGAGGCGGTTGAACCTGCACCAAGCAAGGTGGTCCCTTTTCTTCCCTTGATTCAACTTCACCATGTCATATCGCCCAGGATCAAAGAACATCAAAGCCGATGCCCTGTCCCGTCTCCACGATTCGGGAGAGGTTTCTGTCCTGAGTGCGCCCATCATTCAGCCCTCCCGAATCATTGCCCCCGTGCTTTGGGATGTAGGCATCTGTCAGCCTCTTGAGAGGGAACCCGCGCCTGCTACCTGCTCTCAGGAGCGCATCTACATCCCCACGGGGTTAAGGGATCGATTGTTCCCTGGGCGCAACACATCCCCACGGGGTTAGGGATCGATTGTTCCCCTCGCCGCTGGACACCCAGATATCACCCGCACCATTCAATTCAAAAGTACTGCTGGCCCACCTTGGCGCAGGACATCACCCTCAATGTCAACTCTTGCTTCGTATGTGCCCAAACCAAATCTCCCCGTCACGTTCCAGCAGGGTAAAAATTCCTTTCCCTTCCCGTGCCTCAGCGGCCTTGGTCCCATCTGTCCATAGATGTTGTTACTGATCTCCCTGCTTCTGATGGTTTCACTACAATTATGGTTGTTGTGGACAGATTCTCTAAATGTTATTCCTCTCTTTGGTCTCCCTACCTCTCTCTGGTCTCCCTACCTCTCTCTGGTCTCCCTACCTCTCTCTGGTCTCCCTACCTCTCTCTGGTCTCCCTACCTCTCTCTGGTCTCCCTACCTCTCTCTGGTCTCCCTACCTCTCTCTGGTCTCCCTACCTCTCTCTGGTCTCCCTAACTCTCTCTGGTCTCCCTACCTCTCTCTGGTCTCCCTACCTCTCTCTGGTCTCCCTACCTCTCTCTGGTCTCCCTACCTCTCTCTGGTCTCCCTACCTCTCTCTGGTCTCCCTACCTCTCTCTGGTCTCCCTACCTCTCTCTGGTCTCCCTACCTCTCTCTGGTCTCCCTACCTCTCTCTGGTCTCCCTACCTCTCTCTGGTCTCCCTCTCTCTGGTCTCCCTACCTCTCTCTGGTCTCCCTACCTCTCTCTGGTCTCCCTCTCTCTGGTCTCCCTACCTCTCTCTGGTCTCCCTACCTCTCTCTGGTCTCCCTACCTCTCTCTGGTCTCCCTAACTCTCTCTGGTCTCCCTACCTCTCTCTGGTCTCCCTAACTCTAATATATAATAATAATATATGCCATTTAGCAGACGCTTTTATCCAAAGCGACTTACAGTCATGTGTGCATACATTCTACGTATGGGTGGTAACTCTCTCTGGTCTCCCTAACTCTCTCTGGTCTCCACATCCGGATACCAGCCTCAGTCCAACGGGCAGGTGGAGAGGATCAATTACAACTCCCCACAAACCACCAGATCAAAACCTCTTTTCATGTTTCCCTCCTCAGGCCGGTGATTCCTGGTCCTCTAGCTGATGCCGTCCCCCAAGAGACCCCTCCGCCTCCCCTGGAAATCGAGGGAAGGCTATGCCGTCAGATCCCTCCTAGACTGCCGACGTCATGGGGATCGGCCCAGTACCTGGTGGACTGGGAGGGTTAAGGTCCAGAGGAGCGCTGTTGGGTTCCCGTAGATGACATTCTAGATCGCAACACATACCTGACAACCAATCATTACACACACCTGACCACCCATCATTACACACACCTGAGAACCCTCATTACCACATACCTGAGAACCCTCATTACCACATACCTGAGAACCCTCATTACAGCAAACCAGCCCTTAGAGACGATCTGAAAGGGTTTTGATAGGCTGGTTTAAAACCAGCTGTTAGAGACGATCTGAAAGGGTTTTGATAGGCTGGTTCAAAACCAGCTGTCCAAAATGCTTCTAAACAGCTTCTACTCCCGAGCCAAAATACTCCTGAACAGTTAATCAAACACACACACTGCTGCTAGTTTAATAACTCTAGCTGCATAATTAATTACCTCAATTACTAAGACAGCGGTCCTCCCCACAAAATTACACATTGACTCGGTACCGGTACCCCCCTGTATATAGCCTCCACACTGACTCTGTACTGTAACACCCTGTATATAGCCTCCACATTGACTCTGTACTGTAACACCCTGTATATAGCCTCCACATTGACTCTGTACCAGTACCTCTTGTATATAGCCTCCACATTGACTCTGTACTGTAACACCCTGTATATAGCCTCCACATTGACTCTGTACCGTAATACCCTGTATATAGCCTCCGCACTGACTCTGTACTGTAACACCCTGTATATAGCCTCCACATTGACTCTGTACCGTAATACCCTGTATATAGCCTCCACACTGACTCTGTACTGTAACACCCTGTATATTGCCTCCACATTGACTCTGTACCGTAACACCCTGTATATAGCCTCCACATTGACTCTGTACCGTAACACCCTGTATATAGCCTCCACATTGACTCTGTACCGTAACACCCTGTATATAGCCTCCACATTGACTCTGTACCGTAATACCCTGTATATAGTCTCCACAATGACTCTGTACCGTAATACTCTGTATATAGTCTCCACAATGACTCTGTACCGTAACACCCTGTATATAACCTGATATGATATTGATATTGACCATTGATAGTGGTTGATTCGCAGCAGAACAAAGCGTGTGACAGGATGCTACATGGCCCAGCCAGGAAGATATAGAGTATGACAGGATGCTACTTGGCCCAGCCAGGAAGATATAGAGTATGACAGGATGCTACTTGGCCCAGCCAGTAAGATATAGAGTATGACAGGATGCTACTTGGCCCAGCCAGGAAGATATAGAGTATGACATGAATCTACTTGGCCCAGCCAGGAAGATATAGAGTATGACAGGATGCTACTTGGCCCAGCCAGGAAGATATAGAGTATGACATGAATCTACTTGGCCCAGCCAGGAAGATATAGAGTATGACAAGATGCTACATGGCCCAGCCAGGAAGATATAGAGTATGACAGGATGCTACTTGGCCCAGCCAGGAAGATATAGAGTATGACAGGATTCTACTTGGCCCAGCCAGGAAGATATAGAGTATGACAGGATACTACTTGGCCCAGCCAGGAAGATATAGAGTATGACAGGATGCTACTTGGCCCAGCCAGGAAGATATAGAGTATGACAGGATACTACTTGGCCCAGCCAGGAAGATATAGAGTATGACAGGATGCTACTTGGCCCAGCCAGGAAGATATAGAGTATGACAGGATACTACTTGGCCCAGCCAGGAAGATATAGAGTATGACAGGATGCTACATGGCCCATCCAGTAAGATATAGAGTATGAAAGGATGCTACATGGCCCAGCCAGGAAGATATAGAGTATGACAAGATGCTACATGGCCCATCCAGTAAGATATAGAGTATCTGAGTTTAGTTTCACGTTAACTGGTGTAAGGTAAAGGAACAAAACAACCTCTCATCATCTCTCTCCTCTCTATAACAGAATCAACATCTACTCTCTATAACAGAAGCAACCTCTCCTCTCTATAACAGAAGCAACCTCTCCTCTCTACTCACAGAGTGAGACTCAGGTTGTTTTCTATAGTTACTCACAGAGTGAGACTCAGGTTGTTTTCTATAGTTACTCACAGAGTGAGAGACTCACAGAGTGAGACTCAGGTTGTTTTCTATAGTTGAGACTCGGTTGTTTTCTCACAGAGTGAGACTCAGGTTGTTTTCTATAGTTACTCACAGAGTGAGACTCAGGTTGTTTTCTATAGTTACTCACAGAGTGAGACTCAGGTTGTTTTCTATAGTTACTCACAGAGTGAGACTCAGGTTGTTTTCTATAGTTACTCACAGAGTGAGTGAGACAACATTTAGGCCTATCAATGGAAATGGCTGGCCTATATTCCTGCTGCGTGAGAAACCTCTAAGTATCCACAGACACATTCCCATCATAGTGGTTAACGAGCTGCAACAAACACTCAAACTGGACAGTTTTATCGCCATCTCTTCATTCAAAGACTCAATCATGGACTCGTACTGACAGTTGTGGCTGCTTAGTGTGATGTATTGTTTTCTTTACCTTCTTACCCTTTGTGCTGTTGTCTGTGCCCAATCATGTTTGTACCATGTTTTGTGCTGCTACCATGTTGTGTTGCTACCATGTTGTTGTCATGTTGTGTTGTCATGTGTTGCTGTCTTAGGTCTCTCTTTATGTAGTGTTGTGGTGTCTCTCTTTATGTAGTGTTGTGCTGTCTCTCTTTATGTAGTGTTGTGCTGTCTCTCTTTATGTAGTGATGTGTCTCTCTTTATGTAGTGTTGTGTGATGTAGTGTTTTGTCCTTTATGTAGTGTTGTCTCTCTTTTAGTGTTATTTTCTTTTTAATCCCAGTAGTGTTGTGCTGTCTCTCTTGCTGTGATGTGTGTTTTGTCCTATTTTTATATTTTATTTTTAATCCCAGGCCTTCGTCCCCGCTGGAGGCCTTTTGACTTTTGGAAGGCCGTCGTTGTAAATAAGAATTTGGTTTTAACTGACTTGCCTAGTTAAATAAAAAATAAATAAAAAATACAACTAAGTGAGTGGACTATTATTATAAGCCAAATTAAATGTTTCTGTGTCAACCTAATGAAAATATAATAATTTTCAAAACATCTTCTGGGAGTGAATAGGTTGTGTACACAACAGTTATTGAACTGTTGGTATCAGGTTTTAACAGGGCTTATTGAACTGTTGTTAGTAGCAGGTTAACAGGGCCTATAGTCAGGGCTTATTGAACTGTTGGTAGTATCAGGTTTTAACAGGACCTATAGTCAGGGTTTATTGAACTGTTGGTATATTCAGGTTTTAACAGGGCCTATAGTCAGGGCTTATTGAACTGTTGGTATATTCAGGTTTTAACAGGGCCTATAGTCAGGGCTTATTGAACTGTTGGTATATTCAGGTTTTAACAGGGCCTATAGTCAGGGCTTATTGAACTGTTGTTAGTATCAGGTTTTAACAGGGCTTAATGAACTGTTGGTAGTATCAGGTTTTAACAGGGCCTATAGTCAGGGCTTATTGAACTGTTGGTAGTATCAGGTTTTAACAGGACCTATAGTCAGGGCTTATTGAACTGTTGGTAGTATCAGGTTTTAACAGGGCTTATTGAACTGTTGGTAGTATCAGGTTTTAACAGGGCCTATAGTCAGGGCTTATTGAACTGTTGGTATATTCAGGTTTTAACAGGGCCTATAGTCAGGGCTTATTGAACTGTTGGTAGTATCAGGTTTTAACAGGGCCTATAGTCAGGGCTTATTGAACTGTTGGTAGTATCAGGTTTTAACAGGGCTTATTGAACTGTTGGTAGAATCAGGTTTTAACAGGGCCTATAGTCAGGGCTTATTGAACTGTTGTTAGTATCAGGTTTTAACAGGGCCTATAGTCAGGGCTTATTGAACTGTTGTTAGTATCAGGTTTTATCAGGACCTATAGTCAGGGCTTAATGAACTGTTGGTAGTATCAGGTTAACAGGGCCTATAGTCAGGGCTTAATGAACTGTTGGTAGTATCAGGTTTTAACAGGGCCTATAGTCAGGGCTTATTGAACTGTTGGTAGTATCAGGTTTTAACAGGGCTTATTGAACTGTTGGTAGTATCAGGTTTTAACAGGGCTTATTGAACTGTTGGTAGAATCAGGTTTTAACAGGGCCTATAGTCAGGGCTTAATGAACTGTTGGTAGTATCAGGTTTTAACAGGGCTTAATGAACTGTTGTTAGTATCAGGTTTTAACAGGTCCTATAGTCAGGGCTTATTGAACTGTTGGTAGTATCAGGTTTTAACAGGGCCTATAGTCAGGGCTTATTGAACTGTTGGTAGTATCAGGTTTTAACAGGGCCTATAGTCAGGGCTTAATGAACTGTTGGTAGTATCAGGTTAACAGGGCCTATAGTCAGGGCTTATTGAACCATTGGTAGTATCAGGTTTTAACAGGGCCTATAGTCAGGGCTTAATGAACTGTTGGTAGTATCAGGTTTTAACAGGGCCTATAGTCAGGGCTTATTGAACTGTTGGTAGTATCAGGTTTTAACAGGGCTTATTGAACTGTTGGTAGAATCAGGTTTTAACAGGGCCTATAGTCAGGGCTTATTGAACTGTTGTTAGTATCAGGTTTTAACAGGGCTTAATGAACTGTTGTTAGTATCAGGTTTTAACAGGACCTATAGTCAGGCTTATTGAACTGTTGTTAGTATCAGGTTTTAACAGGACCTATAGTCAGGGCTTAATGAACTGTTGGTAGTATCAGGTTTTAACAGGGCCTATAGTCAGGGCTTATTGAACTGTTGGTAGTATCAGGTTTTAACAGGGCTTATTGAACTGTTGGTAGAATCAGGTTTTAACAGGGCCTATAGTCAGGGCTTATTGAACTGTTGTTAGTATCAGGTTTTAACAGGGCCTATAGTCAGGGCTTAATGAACTGTTGGTAGTATCAGGTTAACAGGGCCTATAGTCAGGGCTTAATGAACTGTTGGTAGTATCAGGTTTTAACAGGGCCTATAGTCAGGGCTTAATGAACTGTTGGTAGTATCAGGTTAACAGGGCCTATAGTCAGGGCTTATTGAACCATTGGTAGTATCAGGTTTTAACAGGGCCTATAGTCAGGGCTTAATGAACTGTTGGTATATTCAGGTTTGAACAGGGCCTATAGTCAGGGCTTAATGAACTGTTGGTAGTATCAGGTTTTAACAGGGCTTAATGAACTGTTGTTAGTATCAGGTTTTAACAGGACCTATAGTCAGGGCTTAATGAACTGTTGGTAGTATCAGGTTTTAACAGGGCTTATTGAACTGTTGTTAGTATCAGGTTTTAACAGGGCTTATTGAACTGTTGGTAGTATCAGGTTTTAACAGGGCATGTATTCAGGGCTTATTGAACTGTTGGTATATTCAGGTTTTAACAGGACCTATAGTCAGGGCTTATTGAACTGTTGGTATATTCAGGTTTTAACAGGGCCTATAGTCAGGGCTTAATGAACTGTTGATAGTATCAGGTTTTAACAGGGCTTATTGAACTGTTGGTAGAATCAGGTTTTAACAGGGCCTATAGTCAGGGCTTATTGAACTGTTGTTAGTATCAGGTTTTAACAGGGCTTAATGAACTGTTGGTAGTATCAGGTTTTAACAGGACCTATAGTCAGGGCTTAATGAACTGTTGGTAGTATCAGGTTTTAACAGGACCTATAGTCAGGGCTTATTGAACTGTTGGTATATTCAGGTTTTAACAGGGCCTATAGTCAGGTCTTATTGAACTGTTGGTAGTATCAGGTTTTAGTCAGGGCTTAATGAACTGTTGGTAGTATCAGGTTTTAACAGGGCCTATAGTCAGGGCTTATTGAACCATTGGTAGTATCAGGTTTTAACAGGGCTTATTGAACTGTTGGTAGTATCAGGTTTTAACAGGGCCTATAGTCAGGACTTATTGAACTGTTGTTAGTATCAGGTTTTAACAGGGCTTATTGAACTGTTGGTAGTATCAGGTTTTAACAGGACCTATAGTCAGGGCTTATTGAACTGTTGGTATATTCAGGTTTTAACAGGACCTATAGTCAGGGCTTATTGAACTGTTGGTAGTATCAGGTTTTAACAGGGCCTATAGTCAGGGCTTATTGAACTGTTGGTATATTCAGGTTTTAACAGGGCCTATAGTCAGGCTTATTGAACTGTTGGTATATTCAGGTTTTAACAGGGCCTATAGTCAGGGCTTAATGAACTGTTGGTAGTATCAGGTTTTAACAGGGCCTATAGTCAGGGCTTAATGAACTGTTGGTAGTATCAGGTTTTAACAGGACCTATAGTCAGGGCTTATTGAACTGTTGGTATATTCAGGTTTTAACAGGGCCTATAGTCAGGTCTTATTGAACTGTTGGTAGTATCAGGTTAACAGGGCCTATAGTCAGGGCTTAATGAACTGTTGGTAGTATCAGGTTTTAACAGGGCCTATAGTCAGGGCTTATTGAACTGTTGGTATATTCAGGTTTTAACAGGGCCTATAGTCAGGTCTTATTGAACTGTTGGTAGTATCAGGTTAACAGGGCCTATAGTCAGGGCTTAATGAACTGTTGGTAGTATCAGGTTTTAACAGGGCCTATAGTCAGGGCTTATTGAACCATTGGTAGTATCAGGTTTTAACAGGACTTATTGAACTGTTGTTAGTATCAGGTTTTAACAGGGCTTATTGAACTGTTGGTAGTATCAGGTTTTAACAGGACCTATAGTCAGGGCTTATTGAACTGTTGGTATATTCAGGTTTTAACAGGACCTATAGTCAGGGCTTATTGAACTGTTGGTAGTATCAGGTTTTAACAGGGCCTATAGTCAGGGCTTATTGAACTGGTGGTATATTCAGGTTAACAGGGCCTATAGTCAGGGCTTAATGAACTGTTGGTATATTCAGGTTTTAACAGGGCCTATAGTCAGGGCTTAATGAACTGTTGGTAGTATCAGGTTTTAACAGGGCCTATAGTCAGGGCTTAATGAACTGTTGGTAGTATCAGGTTTTAACAGGACCTATAGTCAGGGCTTATTGAACTGTTGGTATATTCAGGTTTTAACAGGGCCTATAGTCAGGTCTTATTGAACTGTTGGTAGTATCAGGTTAACAGGGCCTATAGTCAGGGCTTAATGAACTGTTGGTAGTATCAGGTTTTAACAGGGCCTATAGTCAGGGCTTATTGAACAGGTGGTATATTCAGGTTAACAGGGCCTATAGTCAGGGCTTAATGAACTGTTGGTAGTATCAGGTTTTAACAGGACTTATTGAACTGTTGTTAGTATCAGGTTTTAACAGGGCTTATTGAACTGTTGGTAGTATCAGGTTTTAACAGGACCTATAGTCAGGGCTTATTGAACTGTTGGTATATTCAGGTTAACAGGGCCTATAGTCAGGGCTTAATGAACTGTTGGTAGTATCAGGTTAACAGGGATTATTGAACTGTTGGTAGTATCAGGTTTTAACAGGGCCTATAGTCAGGGCTTATTGAACTGTTGGTAGTATCAGGTTTTAACAGGGCTTAATGAACTGGTGGTAGTATCAGGTTTTAACAGGGCTTATTGAACTGTTGGTAGTATCAGGTTTTAACAGGGCTTATTGAACTGTTGGTAGTAACAGGTTTTAACAGGGCCTATAGTCAGGGCTTAATGAACTGTTGGTAGTATCAGGTTTTAACAGGGCCTATAGTCAGGGCTTATTGAACCATTGGTAGTATCAGGTTTTAACAGGACTTATTGAACTGTTGTTAGTATCAGGTTTTAACAGGGCTTATTGAACTGTTGGTAGTATCAGGTTTTAACAGGACCTATAGTCAGGGCTTATTGAACTGTTGGTATATTCAGGTTTTAACAGGACCTATAGTCAGGGCTTATTGAACTGTTGGTAGTATCAGGTTTTAACAGGGCCTATAGTCAGGGCTTATTGAACTGGTGGTATATTCAGGTTAACAGGGCCTATAGTCAGGGCTTAATGAACTGTTGGTATATTCAGGTTTTAACAGGGCCTATAGTCAGGGCTTAATGAACTGTTGGTAGTATCATGTTTTAACAGGGCCTATAGTCAGGGCTTAATGAACTGTTGGTAGTATCAGGTTTTAACAGGACCTATAGTCAGGGCTTATTGAACTGTTGGTATATTCAGGTTTTAACAGGGCCTATAGTCAGGTCTTATTGAACTGTTGGTAGTATCAGGTTAACAGGGCCTATAGTCAGGGCTTAATGAACTGTTGGTAGTATCAGGTTTTAACAGGGCCTATAGTCAGGGCTTATTGAACTGGTGGTATATTCAGGTTAACAGGGCCTATAGTCAGGGCTTATTGAACTGTTGGTAGTATCAGGTTAACAGGACCTATAGTCAGGGCTTAATGAACTGTTGGTAGTATCAGGTTAACAGGGATTATTGAACTGTTGGTAGTATCAGGTTTTAACAGGGCCTATAGTCAGGGCTTATTGAACTGTTGGTAGTATCAGGTTTTAACAGGGCTTAATGAACTGTTGGTAGTATCAGGTTTTAACAGGGCTTATTGAACTGTTGGTAGTATCAGGTTTTAACAGGGCTTATTGAACTGTTGGTAGTATCAGGTTTTAACAGGGCCTATAGTCAGGGCTTATTGAACTGTTGGTAGTATCAGGTTTTAACAGGGCCTATAGTCAGGGCTTATTGAACTGTTGGTAGTATCAGGTTAACAGGGCCTATAGTCAGGGCTTATTGAACTATTGGTTGTATCAGGTTTTAACAGGGCCTATAGTCAGGGCTTATTGAACTGTTGGTAGTATCAGGTTTTAACAGGGCTTATTGAACTGTTGGTAGTATCAGGTTAACAGGACCTATAGTCAGGGCTTATTGAACTGTTGGTAGTATCAGGTTTTAACAGGGCTTATTGAACTGTTGGTAGTATCAGGTTTTAACAGGGCCTATAGTCAGGGCTTATTGAACTATTGGTTGTATCAGGTTTTAACAGGGCCTATAGTCAGGGCTTATTGAACTGTTGGTAGTATCAGGTTAACAGGGCCTATAGTCAGGGCTTATTGAACTGTTGGTAGTATCAGGTTAACAGGGCCTATAGTCAGGGCTTATTGAACTGTTGGTATATTCAGGTTTTAACAGAACCAACAACCATGTATAATTACATTACTATAGTAACAGAACCTAGAACCATGTATAATTACATTACTATAGTAACAGAACCTAGAACCATGTATAATTACATTACTATAGTAAAAGAACCAACAACCATGTATAATTACATTACTATAGTAACAGAACCTAGAACCATGTATAATTACATTACTATAGCAACAGAACCTTCAACCATGTATAATTACATTACTATAGTAACAGAACCTACAACCATGTATAATTACATTACTATAGCAACAGAACCTACAACCAAGTATAATTACATTACTATAGCAACAGAACCTTCAACCATGTATAATTACATTACTATAGTAACAGAACCTCCAACCATGTATAATTACATTACTATAGTAACAGAACCTCCAAATATGTATAATTACGTTACTATAGTAACAGAACATACAACCATGTATAATTACGTTACTATAGTAACAGAACATACAACCATGTATAATTACGTTACTATAGTAACAGAACATACAACCATGAATAATTACGTTACTATAGTAACAGAACATACAACCATGAATAATTACACTACTGTCGTCAAGCAAGTGAAAACAACACACTTCTTCTTAGTCATTCGTTACCAGGCTGTATCTAAAATGGCATCGTATTCACCATTATGTAGTGTATTACTTTTTGACCAGGGCCCAAAGTAGTGCACTTCACAGAGAATAGGTTGCCTTTAGGGATGCGTACCAGTGTTTTAATGAGACATTACAGCAGCTTACCCAACTCCAGATGAATGCTGGGAACAAAGGAGTTCAGGAAGAACATGAAGATGACGACCCCCAGCACAGATATACACTTCACCAGGAGGACTCGGTCTGTTATTCTGTTCTGTTAGGAGAGAAGAAGAGTTTTATTCTGTTCTGTTAGGAGAGAAGAAGAGTGTTATTCTGTTCTGTTAGGAGAGAAGAAGAGTGTTATTCTGTTCTGTTAGGAGAGAAGAAGAGTGTTATTCTGTTCTGTTAGGAGAGAAGAAGAGTGTTATTCTGTTCTGTTAGGAGAGAAGAAGAGTGTTATTCTGTTCTGTTAGGAGAGAAGAAGAGTGTTATTCTGTTCTGTTAGGAGAGAAGAAGAGTGTTATTCTGTTCTGTTAGGAGAGAAGAAGAGTGTTATTCTGTTCTGTTAGGAGAGAAGAAGTTTTATTATGTTCTGTTAGGAGAGAAGAAGAGTGTTGTTCTGTTCTGTCAGGAGAGAAGAAAAGTGTTATTCTGTTCTGTTAGGAGAGAAGAAGAGTGTTATTCTGTTCTGTTAGGAGAGAAGAAGTGGTATTCTGTTCTGTTAGGAGAGAATAAGAGTGTTATTCTGTTCTGTTAGGAGAGAAGAAGTGTTATTCTGTTCTGTTAGGAGAGAAGAAGTGTTATTCTGTTCTGTTAGGAGAGAAGAAGAATACATTTTATTTGGATGCTGCCTATAATTTAGTAGAAAAAATCAAATGAAGAAAGAGATCTCGACTGTGTATTTAGTAGAAGAGAGAAAATGAAGAAAGAGATCTCGACTGTGTATAGTAGAAGAGAAAAAATGAAGAAAGAGATCTCGACTGTGTATTTAGTAGAAGAGAGAAAATGAAGAAAGAGATCTCGACTGTGTATTTAGTAGAAGAGAGAAAATGAAGAAAGAGATCTCGACTGTGTATTTAGTAGAAGAGAGAAAATGAAGAAAGAGATCTCGACTGTGTATTTAGTAGAAGAGAGAAAATGAAGAAAGAGATCTCGACTGTGTATTTAGTAGATGAGAGAAAATGAAGAAAGAGATCTCGACTGTGTATTTAGTAGAAGAGAGAAAATGAAGAAAGAGATCTCGACTGTGTATTTAGTAGATGAGAGAAAATGAAGAAAGAGATCTCGACTGTGTATTTAGTAGAGAGAAAATGGACTAGTAGTGGTACTAACAGGACTAGTAGTGGTACTAACAGGACTAGTAGTGGTAGTAACAGGACTAGTAGTGGTAGTAACAGGACTAGTAGTGGTAGTAACAGGACTAGTAGTGGTAGTAACAGGACTAGTAGTGGTCGTATAGTGACAGGACTAGTAGTGGTAGTAACAGGACTAGTAGTGGTACTAACAGGACTAGTAGTGGTAGTAACAGGACTAGTAGTGGTAGTAACAGGATTAGTAGTGGTAGTAACATGACTAGTAGTGGTAGTATAGTGACAGGACTAGTAGTGGTAGTAACAGGACTAGTAGTGGTACTAACAGGACTAGTAGTGGTAGTAACAGGACTAGTAGTGGTAGTAACAGGATTAGTAGTGGTAGTAACATGACTAGTAGTGGTAGTATAGTTACAGGACGAGCAGTGGTAGTATAGTAACATGACTAGTAGTGGTAGTAACTGGACAAGTGGTGGTAGTATAGTGACAGGACTAGTAGTGTTAGTAGCAGGACTAGTAGTGATAGTATAGTGACAGGACTAGTAGTGTTAGTAGCAGGACTAGTAGTGATAGTATAGTGACAGGACTAGTAGTGTTAGTAACAGGACTAGTTGTGGTAGTATAGTTACAGGACTAGTAGTGGTAGTATAGTAACTGGACTAGTGGTGGTAGTAACTGGACTAGTGGTGGTAGTAGCAGGACTAGTGGTGGTAGTATAGTAACAGGACTAGTAGTGGTAGTATAGTGACAGGACTAGTTGTGGTAGTGACAGGACTAGTAGTGGTAATATAGTAACAGGACTAGTGGTGGTAGTAACAGGACTAGTGGTGGTAGTATAGTAACAGGACTAGTAGTGGTAGTATAGTGACATGACTAGTAGTGGTAGTAAC
>NC_060187.1:1514801-1527301 GCF_021184085.1 Oncorhynchus gorbuscha | reverse complement strand
TGCTACTATACTACTACAACTAGTCCTGTCACTATAATAACACAACTAGTCCTGCTACTACCACAACTAGTCCTGTAACTATACTACCACAACTAGTCCTGTTACTATACTACTACAACTAGTCCTGTCACTATACTCCCACAACTAGTCCTGTCACTATACTACCGCTACTAGTCCTGTCACTATACTACCACAACTAGTCCTGTCACTATACTACCACTAGTCCTGCTACTATACTACTACATCTAGTCCTGTCACTATACTACCACTAGTCCTGCTACTATACTACTACAACTAGTCCTGTCACTATAATAACACAACTAGTCCTGCTACTACCACAACTAGTCCTGTAACTATACTACCACTACTAGTCCTGTTACTATACTACCACTACTAGTCCTGTCACTATACTACCACTACTAGTCCTGTTACTACACCACCACAACTAGTCCAGTTACTATACTACCACTACTAGTCCTGTGACTATACTACCACTACTAGTCCTGTGACTATACTACCACTACTAGTCCTGTTACTACCAATACTAGTCATGTCACTATACTACCACCACTAGTCCTGTTACTACCACTACTAGTCCTGTCACTATACTACCACTACTAGTCTTGTTACTACCACTACTAGTCCTGTTAGTACCACTACTAGTCCTGTTACTACCACTACTAGTCCTGTTACTACCACTACTAGTCATGTTACTACCACTACTAGTCATGTTACTATACTACCACTACTAGTCCTGTTACTATACTACCACTAATAGTCCTGTTACTACCACTACTAGTCCTGTTACTACCACTACTAGTCCTGTTACTATACTACCACTAATAGTCCTGTTACTACCACTACTAGTCATGTTACTATACTACCACTACTAGTCCTGTTACTACCACTACTAGTCCTGTTACTACCACTACCAGTTCTGTTACTATACTACCACTACTAGTCCTGTTACTACCACTACTAGTCCTGTTACTATACTACCACTACTAGTCCTGTTACTACCACTACTAGTCCTGTTACTACCACTAATAGTCCTGTCACTATACGACCACTACTAGTCCTGTTACTACCACTACTAGTCCTGTTAGTACCACTACTAGTCCTGTTACTACCACTACTAGTCCTGTTACTACCACTACTAGTCCTGTCACTATACTACCACTACTAGTCCTGTTACTACCACTACTAGTCCTGTTACTACCACTACTAATCCTGTTACTATACTACCACTACTAGTCCTGTTACTATACTACCACTACTAGTCCTGTTACTACCACTACTAGTCCTGTTACTACCACTACTAGTCCTGTTACTACCACTACTAGTCCTGTTACTACCACTACTAGTCCTGTTACTACCACTACTAGTCCTGTTACTACCACTACTAGTCCTGTCACTATACGACCACTACTAGTCCTGTCACTATACGACCACTACTAGTCCTGTTAGTACCACTACTAGTCCTGTTAATACCACTACTAGTCATGTTACTACCACCACTAGTCCTGTCACCACCACAACTTGTTCAGTTACTACCACCACTAGTCCAGTTACTACCACCACTAGTCATGTCACCACCACAACTAGTTCAGTTACTACCACTACTAGTCCTGTCACTACCACTACTAGTCCTGTGACTATACTACCACTACTAGTCCTGTTACTACCACTACTAGTCCTGTCACTACCACTACTAGTCCTGTCACTATACGACCACTACTAGTCCTGTTAGTACCACTACTAGTCCTGTTAATACCACTACTAGTCATGTTACTACCACCACTAGTCCTGTCACCACCACAACTTGTTCAGTTACTACCACCACTAGTCCAGTTACTACCACCACTAGTCATGTCACCACCACAACTAGTTCAGTTACTACCACTACTAGTCCTGTCACTACCACTACTAGTCCTGTGACTATACTACCACTACTAGTCCTGTTACTATACTACCACTACTAGTCCTGTGACTATACTACCACTACTAGTCCTGTCACTACCACTACTAGTCCTGTGACTATACTACCACTACTAGTCCTGTCACTACCACTACTAGTCCTGTAACTATACTACCACTACTAGTCCTGTGACTATACTACCACTACTAGTCCTGTGACTATACTACCACTACTAGTCCTGTTACTATACTACCACTACTAGTCCTGTGACTATACTACCACTACTAGTCCTGTCACTACCACTACTAGTCCTGTGACTATACTACCACTACTAGTCCTGTCACTACCACTACTAGTCCTGTGACTATACTACCACTACTAGTCCTGTCACTACCACTACTAGTCCTGTTACTACCACTACTAGTCCTGTGACTATACTACCACTACTAGTCCTGTCACTACCACTACTAGTCCTGTCACTACCACTACTAGTCATGTGACTATACTACCACTACTAGTCCTGTGACTATACTACCACTACTAGTCCTGTGACTATACTACCACTACTAGTCCTGTCACTACCACTACTAGTCCTGTTACTACCACTACTAGTCCTGTGACTATACTACCACTACTAGTCCTGTGACTATACTACCACTACTAGTCCTGTGACTATACTACCACTACTAGTCCTTTCACTACACTACTGTCACTACCACTACTAGTCCTGTGACTATACTACCACTACTAGTCCTGTTACTATACTACCACTACTAGTCCTGTCACTACCACCACTAGTCCTGTTAGTACCACTACTAGTCCTGTGACTATACTACCACTACTAGTCCTGTTACTATACTACCACTACTAGTCCTGTGACTATACTACCACTACTAGTCCTGTCACTACCACTACTAGTCCTGTGACTATACTACCACTACTAGTCCTGTCACTACCACTACTAGTCCTGTGACTATACTACCACTACTAGTCCTGTCACTACCACTACTAGTCCTGTTACTACCACTACTAGTCCTGTGACTATACTACCACTACTAGTCCTGTCACTACCACTACTAGTCCTGTCACTACCACTACTAGTCCTGTGACTATACTACCACTACTAGTCCTGTGACTATACTACCACTACTAGTCCTGTGACTATACTACCACTACTAGTCCTGTCACTACCACTACTAGTCCTGTTACTACCACTACTAGTCCTGTGACTATACTACCACTACTAGTCCTGTGACTATACTACCACTACTAGTCCTGTGACTATACTACCACTACTAGTCCTTTCACTACACTACTGTCACTACCACTACTAGTCCTGTGACTATACTACCACTACTAGTCCTGTGACTATACTACCACTACTAGTCCTGTCACTACCACCACTAGTCCTGTTACTACCACTACTAGTCCTGTGACTATACTACCACTCCTAGTCCTGTGACTATACTACCACTACTAGTCCTGTGACTATACTACCACTACTAGTCCTGTGACTATACTACCACTACTAGTCCTGTGACTATACTACCACTACTAGTCCTGTGACTATACTACCACTACTAGTCCTGTGACTATACTACCACTACTAGTCCTGTGACTATACTACCACTACTAGTCCTGTGACTATACTACCACTACTAGTCCTGTGACTATACTACCACTACTAGTCCTGTGACTATACTACCACTACTAGTCCTGTGACTATACTACCACTACTAGTCCTGTGACTATACTACCACTACTAGTCCTGTCACTTCCACTACTAGTCCTGTCACTACCACTACTAGTCCTGTCACTACCACTACTAGTCCTGTCAGTACCACTACTAGTCCTGTCACTTCCACTACTAGTTCTGTCACTTCCACTACTAGTCCTGTCACTACCACTACTAGTCATGTCACTACCACTACTAGTCCTGTCACTACCACTACTAGTCCTGTCACTACACTACTAGTCCTGTCACTACACTACCATTGACAAGGAGGCCATGGCTGAGTGTGACTGTGGCTAGAGTCACAGTGATGCTGTTTTTGACAGCTCCTGTACTGTGGAGCCATTATCATGTTCACACACTACTGTGGCATTCTACCCTCCACTGTGTCTGACTGACTGTCCACCAGGCAGCTCTACCCTCCACTGTGTCTGACTGACTGTCTCTACCCTCCACTGTGTCTGACTGACTGTCCACCAGGCAGCTCTACCCTCCACTGTGTCTGACTGACTGTCTCTACCCTCCACTGTGTCTGACTGACTGTCCACCAGGCAGCTCTACCCTCCACTGTGTCTGACTGACTGTCTCTACCATCCACTGTGTCTGACTGACTGTCTCTACCATCCACTGTGTCTGACTGACTGTCTCTACCCTCCACTGTGTCTGACTACCATAATATATATGCCATTTAGCAGCCAGGCAGCTCTACCCTCCACTGTGTCTGACTGACTGTCCACCAGGCAGCTCTACCCTCCACTGTGTCTGACTGACTGTCCACCAGGCAGCTCTACCCTCCACTGTGTATGGGTTAGGATTAGGGTAGTGTATGGGTTAGGGTTAGGGTAGTGATGTGGTTAGGATTAGGGTAGTGTATGGGTTAGGATTAGGGTAGTGTATGGGTTAGGGGGTAGTGTATGGGTTAGGATTAGGGTAGTGTATGGGTTAGGATTAGGGTAGTGTATGGGTTAGGGTTAGGGTAGTGTATGGGTTAGGGTTAGGTAGTGTATGGATTAGGGTAGTGTATGGTTAGGGTTAGGGTAGTGTATTGGTTAGGGTAGTGTATGGGTTAGGAGTTAAAGTAGTGTATGGGTTAGGATTAGGGTAGTGTATGGAGATTAGGGTAGTGTATGGGTTAGGGTAGTGTATGAGTTAGGGTAGTGTATGGGTTAGGGAAGTGTATGGGTTAGGATTAGGGTAGTGTATGGGTTAGGTTAGGGTAGTGTATGAGGTAGTGTATGGGTTAGGAGTAAGGTAGTGTATGGGTTAGGTTAGGGTAGTGTATGGGTTAAGATTAGGGTAGTGTACGGGTTAGGGTTAGGGTAGTGTATGAGTTAGGGTAGTGTATGGGTTAGGGAAGTGTATGGGTTAGGGTTAGGGTAGTGTATGAGTTAGGGTAGTGTATGGGTTAGGGAAGTGTATGGGTTAGGGTTAGGGTAGTGTATGAGTTAGGGTAGTGCATGGGTTAGGGAAGTGTATGGGTTAATTTCTTATGGCTGCAGGGGCAGTATTGAGTTGCTTGGATGAAAGGTGCCCAGAGTAAACGGCCAGCTCCTCAGTCTCAGTTGCTAATATATGCATATTATTATTAGTATTGTATGGAAAACACTGAAGTTTCTAAAACTGTATGAATGATGTCTGTGAGTCTAACAGAACTCATATGGCAGGCAAGAACCTGAGAAGAAATCCAAAAAGGAAGTGGGAAATCTGAGGTTGGTTGATTTGCAACCCAGCCCCTATTGAATACACAGTGGGATATTGATTATGTTGCACTTCCTAAGGCTTCCACTAGATGTCAACCGTCTTTAGTAACTTGAATGAGGCTTCTGCTGTGATGTGGAGCTGAATGAGCCAGGTGTCTGGCAGAGTGCCAAGGGCTGGTCACATGACCTGCGTTCCATGGATTCTTTACAGACAAAGGAATTACGTTATTGAAGATGTATGATAAAAACATCCTAAAGATAGATTCTATACTTAGTTTGAAATGTTTAAGACCTGTCATTTGACTTTTTGAAGTTTTTGTCCGACGTTATGCTGGACCTGCACGAGCGTTTGGATATGTGTACCTAACGCCCTAAAACAAGTAGCTACTTGGACATAAATAATGGACATTATCGAACAAATCAAACATTTACTGTGGAACTAAGATTCCTGGGAGTGCATTCTGATGAAGATCGTCAAAGGTAAAGGAATATTTATAATGTTATTTCTGATTTCTGTTGACTCCAACATGGCGGATAATTGTATTTGTTTTCAGTACGCCGTTCTCAGATTATTGCTTTTTCCAGAAAGTTTTTTTGAAATCTGACACAGCTGTTGCATTAAGGAGAAGTATACAGATGGCCGCTTCGCTTCGCGTTCCTAGGAAACTATGCAGTGTTTTGTTTTTTTTATGTGTTATTTCTTACATTGGTACCTCAGGTCATCTTAGGTTTCGTTACATACAGTCGAGAAGAACTACTGAACATAAGAGCAGCGTCAACTCACCATCAGTACGACCAAGAATATGACTTTCGCGAAGCGGATCCTGTGTTCTGCCTTTCACCCAGGACAATGGAATGGATCCCAGCCGGCGACCCCAAAAAAACGACTTCAAAAAAGGGGAAAACGAAGCGGTCTTCTGGTCAGACTCCGGAGACGGTCACATCGTGCACCACTCCCTAGCATTCTCCTCGCCAATGTCCAGTCTCTTGACAACAAGGTTGATGAAATCCGAGCAAGGGTAGCATTCCAGAGGGACATCAGAGACTGTAACGTTCTTTGCTTCACGGAAACATGGCTCACTGGAGACACGCTATCGGAGACAGTGCAGCCAGCTGGTTTCTCCACGCATCGCGCCGACAGAAACAAACATCTTTCTGATAAGAAGAGGGGCGGGGGCGTATGCTTTATGGTTAACGTGACGTGGTGTGGCCAAAACAACATACAGGAACTCAAGTCCTTCTGTTCACCCGATTTAGAATACCTCACAATCAAATGTAGACCGCATTATCTACCAAGGGAATTCTCTTCGATTATAATCACAGACGTATATATTCCCCCCCAAGCAGACACATCGATGGCTCTGAACAAACTTTATTTGACTCTTTGCAAACTGGAATCCATATATCCGGAAGCTGCATTCATTGTAGCTGGGGATTTTAACAAGGCTAATCTGAAAACAAAACTCCCTAAATTTTATCAGCATATCGATTGCGCAAACAGGGTGGGAAAAACCTTGGACCATTGCTCTTCCAACTTCCGCGACGCATATAAGGCCCTGCCCCGCCCTCCTTTCGGAAAAGCTGACCACGACTCAATTTTGTTGATCCCTGCCTACAGACAGAAACTAAAACAAGAAGCTCCCGCGCTGATCAACGCTGGTCCGACCAATCTGATTCCACACTCCAAGACTGCTTCCATCACGTGGACTGGGATATGTTCCGTATTGCGTCAGACGACAACATTGACGAATACGCTGATTCGGTGTGCGAGTTCATTAGAACGTGCGTTGAATATGTTGTTCCCATAGCAACGATTAAAACATTCCCAAACCAGAAACCATGGATTGATGGCAGCATTCGTGTGAAACTGAAAGCGCGAACCACTGCTTTTAATCAGGGCAAGGTGACTGGAAACATGACCGAATACAAACAGTGTAACTATTCCCTCCGCAAGGCAATCAAACAAGCTAAGCGTCAGTATAGAGACAAAGTAGAATCTCAATTCAACGGCTCAGACACAAGAGGTATGTGGCAGGGTCTACAGTCAATCACAAATGACAAAAAAAGAGAACCAGCACCGTCACGGACCAGGATGTCTTGCTCCCAGGCAGACCAAATAACTTTTTTGCCCGCTTTGAGGACAATACAGGGCCACTGACACTGCCCGCAACTAAAACATGCGGACTCTCCTTCACTGCAGTCGACGTGAGGAAAACATTTAAACGTGTCAATCCTCGCAAGGCTGCAGGCCCAGATGGCATCCCCAGCCGCGCCCTCAGAGCATGCGCAGACCAGCTGGCTGGTGTGTTTACGGACATATTCAATCAATCCCTATCCCAGTCTGTTGTTTCCACATGCTTCAAGAGGGCCACCATTGTTCCTGTTCCCAAGAAAAAGAAAGCTAAGATAACTGAGCTAAACGACTACCACCCCGTAGCACTCACTTCCGTCATCATGAAGTGCTTTGAGAGACTAGTCAAGGACCATATCACCTCCACCCTACCTGACACCCTAAACCCACTCCAATTTGCTTACCGCCCAAATAGGTCCACAGACGATGCAACCTCAACCACACTGCACACTGCCCTAACCCATCTGGACAAGAGGAATACCTATGTGAGAATGCTGTTCATCGACTACAGCTCGGCATTTAACACCATAGTGCCCTCCAAGCTCGTCATCAAGCTCGAGACCCTGGGTCTCGACCCCGCCCTGTGCAACTGGGTACTGGACTTCCTGACGGGCCGCCCCCAGGTGGTGAGGGTAGGCAACAACATCTCCACCCCGCTGATCCTCAACACTGGGGCCCCTCAAGGGTGCGTTCTGAGCCCTCTCCTGTACTCCCTGTTCACCCACGACTGTGTGGCCACGCACGCCTCCAACTCAATCATCAAGTTTTCGGATGACACAACAGTGGTAGGCTTGATTACCAACAACGACGAGACGGCCTACAGGGAGGAGGTGAGGACCCTCGGAGTGTGGTGTCAGGAAAATAACCTCACACTCAACGTCAACAAAACTAAGGAGATGATTGTGGACTTCAGGAAACAGCAGAGGGAACACCCCCCTATCCACATCGATGGAACAGTAGTGGAGAGGGTAGTAAGTTTTAAGTTCCTCGGCGTACACATCACAGACAAACTGAATTGGTCCACCCACACAGACAGCATCGTGAAGAAGGTGCAGCAGCGCCTCTTCAACCTCAGGAGGCTGAAGAAATTTGGCTTATCACCAAAAGCACTCACAAACTTCTACAGATGCACAATCGAGAGCTTCCTGTCGGGCTGTATCACCGCCTGGTACGGCAACTGCTCCGCCCACAACCGTAAGGCTCTCCAGAGGGTAGTGAGGTCTGCACAACGCATCACCGGGGGCAAACTACCTGCTCTCCAGGACACCTACATCACCCGATATCACAGGAAGGCCATCAAGGACAGCAACCACCCGAGCCACTGCCTGTTCACCCCGCTATCATCCAGAAGGCGAGGTCAGTACAGGTGCATCAAAGCTGGGACCGAGAGACTGAAAAACAGCTTCTATCTCCAGGCCATCAGACTGTTAAACAGCCACCACTAATATTTAGTGGCTGCTGCCAACACACTGACTCAACTCCAGCCACTTTAATAATGGGAATTGATGGGAAATTATGTAAAATATATCACTAGCCACTTTAAACAATGCTACCTAATATAGTGTTCCCTACATTATTCATCTCATATGTATACGTATATACTGTACTCTATATCATCTACTGCATCCTTATGTAATACATGTATCACTAGCCACTATAACTATGCCACTTTGTTTACATACTCATCTCATATGTATATACTGCACTCAATACCATCTACTGTATCTTGCCTATGTCGCTCTGTACCATCACTCACTCATATATCTTTATGTACATATTCTTTATCCCCTTACACTTGTGTCTATAAGGTCGTAGTTTTGGAATTGTTAGCTAGATTACTTGTTGGTTATTACTGCATTGTCGGAACTAGAAGCACAAGCATTTTGCTACACTCGCACAAACATCTGCTAACCATGTGTATGTGACAAATAAAATGTGATTTGATTTGATTTATATATATAAATCCATGTGTTTAACTTGTATTTTCATCTACATTTATGATGAATATTTCTGTAATGATGTGGCTCTCTGCAAAATCACTGGATGTTTTTGGAACTAGTGAACGTAACGCGCCAATGTAAACTCAGATTTTTTTTATATAAATGTGAACTTTATCAAACAAAACATACATGTATTGTGTAACATGAAGTCCTATGAGTGTCATCTGATGAAGATCATCAAAGGTTAGTGATTCATTTTATCTCTATTTGTGCTTTTTGTGTCTCCTCTCTTTGGCTGGAAAAATGGCTGGGTTTTTCTGTGAGTTGGTGGTGACCTAACATAATCGTTTGTGGTGCTTTCCCTGAAAAGCAGTTTTGAAATCAGACACAAGATTACCTTTAAAACGGTAAAAGATACATGTATGTTTGAGGAATTTTAATTATGAGATCTCTGTTGTTTTTTAATTTGGTGCCCTGCACTTTCACTGGCTGTTGTCATATCGATCCCTTTAACGGGATTGCGGTCATAAGAAGTTTTAAGGTAGTGTATGGGTTATTCATCTCATATGTATACGTATATACTGTACTCTATATCATCTACTGCATCCTTATGTAATACATGTATCACTAGCCACTATAACTATGCCACTTTGTGGGTAGTGTATGGGTTAGGGTAGTGTAGGGGTTAGGGTTAGGGTTAGTGTATGGGTTAGGGTTAGTGTATGGGTTAGGGTAGTGTATGGGTTAGGGTAGTGTATGGGTTAGGGTAGTGTATGGGTTAGGGTTAGGGTTAGTGTATGGGTTCGGGTAGTGTATGGGTTAGGGTAGTGTATGGGTTAGGGTAGTGTATGGGTTAGGGTTAGGGTTAGTGTATGGGTTAGGGTAGTGTAGGGGTTAGGGTTAGGGTTAGTGTATGGGTTAGGGTAGTGTAGGGGTTAGGGTTAGGGTTAGTGTATGGGTTCGGGTAGTGTATGGGTTAGGGTAGTGTATGAGTTAGGGTAGTGTATGGGTTAGGGTAGTGTATGAGTTAGGGTAGTGTATGGGTTAGGGTAGTGTATGGGTTAGGGTAGTGTATGAGTTAGGGTAGTGTATGAGTTAGGGTAGTGTATGAGTTAGGGTAGTGTATGGGTTAGGGTAGTGTATGAGTTAGGGTAGTGTATGGGTTAGGGTAGTGTATGGGTTAGGGTAGTGTATGAGTTAGGGTAGTGTATGAGTTAGGGTAGTGTATGGGTTAGGGTAGTGTATGGGTTAGGGTAGTGTATGGGTTAGGGTAGTGTATGAGTTAGGGTAGTGTATGAGTTAGGGTAGTGTATGAGTTAGGGTAGTGTATGGGTTAGGGTAGTGTATGAGTTAGGGTAGTGTATGGGTTAGGGTAGTGTATGAGTTAGGGTAGTGTATGGGTTAGGGTAGTGTATGGGTTAGGGTAGTGTATGAGTTAGGGTAGTGTATGGGTTAGGGTAGTGTATGAGTTAGGGTAGTGTATGGGTTAGGGTAGTGTATGGGTTAGGGTAGTGTATGAGTTAGGGTAGTGTATGAGTTAGGGTAGTGTATGAGTTAGGGTAGTGTATGGGTTAGGGTAGTGTATGAGTTAGGGTAGTGTATGGGTTAGGGTAGTGTATGGGTTAGGGTAGTGTATGAGTTAGGGTAGTGTATGAGTTAGGGTAGTGTATGGGTTAGGGTAGTGTATGGGTTAGGGTAGTGTATGAGTTAGGGTAGTGTATGAGTTAGGGTAGTGTATGGGTTAGGGTAGTGTATTGGTTAGGGTAGTGTATGAGTTAGGGTAGTGTATTGGTTAGGGTAGTGTATGGGTTAGGGTAGTGTATGAGTTAGGGTAGTGTATGGGTTAGGGTAGTGTATTGGTTAGGGTAGTGTATGGGTTAGGGTAGTGTATGAGTTAGGGTAGTGTATGGGTTAGGGTAGTGTATTGGTTAGGGTAGTGTATGGGTTAGGGTAGTGTATGGGTTAGGGTTAAGGTAGTGGATGTGTATATATGTAAATCTAACATTAGCACATTCTGTAATTGAGAGAAAAACCAGCCTGAAGGCCAGCCTGAAGGCCAGCCTGAAGACCAGCCTGACGATCAGCCTGAAGACCAGCCTGAAGACCAGCCTGAAGGCCAGCCTGAAGACCAGCCTGAAGACCAGCCTGAAGACCAGCCTGAAGGCCAGCCTGAAGACCAGCCTGACGATCAGCCTGAAGACCAGCCTGAAGACCAGCCTGACGATCAGCCTGAAGACCAGCCTGAAGACCAGCCTGAAGACCAGCCTGAAGACCAGCCTGAAGACCAGCCTGAAGGCCAGCCTGAAGACCAGCCTGACGATCAGCCTGAAGACCAGCCTGAAGACCAGCCTGAAGACCAGCCTGAATACCAGCCTGAAGACCAGCCTGAAGACCAGCCAGCCAATTCCACACAAAGAGAGGCCACTTTCAAATATGACTGGTGACACAGAGACCAGACCACGCCCCTTAGCAACTACAGTACGGGGCTGAGCATCCCATAATATGACTGTAACAGTGATGACAGGGTCATCTGATAAGGATAATGGGATTATTGGAGAAATTGCCATAGACAAGGTTGGCAGAACGCCTGGCCGAAATCACAGCAACTCAGAGAGTGGTTGTGTCCCAAACGACACCCTATTCCCTACTTAATACACTACTGGTCAAAGGTAGTGCACATTGTAGGGAAAAGGGTGCCATTTGGGAAGTAGCATCTACATCAGCTGTGGGGTAGAGAGGGAGTGAGAGGTTGGAGACGTGTAATGCCAAATTAATTATGTTAAAGGGAGGTCACTGTGTCCCTTCACACACACATCCTGGTCCTATCTGGACACACACACACACACACTCTCTCTGGGCTTGGAGGAAGATTTCTGGTCTATGTGTCAAATGACACCCTAATCCCTAAGTACTTCCCTTTGTACTCTGGGCATATTATTGCACTATATAAGGAATAGAGTGCCATTTGGGACAAAGTCCTTCTCCTCAATGATGGGAGAGTTTTAATCAATGATGCTACACTGTTACCTCTGCCTCTCACCTCTCAGAGAGAGAGCGAGAGAGAGAGAAGAACAAACAC
>NC_060187.1:1487301-1509801 GCF_021184085.1 Oncorhynchus gorbuscha | reverse complement strand
AGCCCACTATAACACCTCTCTCAGAGCCTTCACAGTCAGCCCACTAACACCTCTCTCAGAGCCTTCACAGTCAGCCCACTAACACCTCTCTGAGCCTCCACAGTAAAATCACAGTGTATCTGAGAAGAGCAGAACCCAACCATGAAGCATCACGGCCCAATAAATGACATGGTACAAAACAGGCCTATAGATGGAGTGCAAACAGTACAGACATCTACCAGAAAGCAATTAATAGCCAAAAAATACAATCTCTCCTGGACAACTTTTTAGCCTTATTAACATTCTCCTACAGCAATGAAGGTGTAAATGTGGCTGTTTGGAACATAAACTTTAGATTTGACACATTAGCCTCCTTGGCTAATCTAAAGAAGCATAAGAGCAAACCAGAAATAACAGATGGTCAAAAATGGTTTGATAATGATTGCAAAAATCTAAGAAAGTCATTGAGAAATATATCTAATCAAACAACACAGAGAACCAGAAAACAAAAATATATGCCTTCAGTATGGGGAAACACTGAAGCAATACAAACACACCCTGAGAACAGAGGAACAGAACATTAGAAATCAGATGGATGGAGTTGAGGAATCCATGTAATCAAACCACTTCTGGGAGAATTGGAATAAATTAAACAAACATCATCATGATGAATTGGCTCTCCAAAATGGGGATATGTGGAGAAATCACTTTGCAAACCTCTTCAGCAATATAACAAAGAGCCCAGAACAAAAAGATATTCAAGAAATGACAAATCCTTGAATCAACAGTCAAAGACTATCAAAATCCTGTGGATACCCCAGTTAAAGAAGAATTGTTGGAAAAACTATGCACTCTACAACCCAAAAAGGCCTGTGGTGCTGATGGTATTTTAAATGAAATGATCAAATATACAGACCGCAAAACTCAAACTCTTCAACATTATCCTCACTGCAGGTATTTTCCCCAATATTTGGAACCAGGGATTGATCACAACAATCTATAAAAATGGAGACAAATTTGACCCAAATAATTTTTTAATTGTTTTTATTTTATTTCACCTTTATTTAACCAGGTAGGCTAGTTGAGAACAAGTTCTCATTTGCAACTGCGACCTGGCCAAGATAAAGCATAGCAGTGTGAACAGACAACACAGAGTTACACACGGAGTAAACAATTAACAAGTCAATAACACAGTAGAAAAAAAGGGGAGTGTCACACCCTGGTCGAAGTATTTTGTGTTTATCTTTATGTATTGGGTCAGGCCAGGGTGTGGCATGGGGTTTTTGTATTGTGGTGTGTTTTGTCTTGGGGTTTTGGTATATATTGGGATTGTAGCTAGTGGGGTGATCTAGCAGAGTCTATGGCTGTCTGGAGTGGTTCTCAATCAGAGTCAGGTGTTTATCGTTGTCTCTGATTGGGAACCATATTTAGGCAGCCATATTCTTTGGTTGTGTTGTGGGTGATTGTCCTTAGTGTCTTTGTTCCTGTGTTAGTTTACACTAGTATAGGCTGTTTCGGTTTTCGTTACGTTTATTGTTTTGTAGTGTTTGTGTTTTTCGTGTCTACGTTGCTTATTAAACATGGATCGCAATCTACACGCTGCAGTTTGGTCCGACTCTCCTTCACCACATGAAAACCGTAACAGGGAGTCTATATACATGGTGTGCAAAAGGCATGAGGAGGTAGGCGAATAATTACAATATTGCAGATTAACACTGGAGTGATAAATGATCAGATGGTCATGTACAGGTAGAGATATTGGTGTGCAAAAGAGCAGAAAAGTAAATCAATAAAAACTGTGGGGATGAGGTAGGTGAAAATGGGTGGGATATTTACCAATAGATTATGTATAGCTACAGCGATCGGTTAGCTGCTCAGATAGCTGATGTTTGAAGTTGGTGAGGGAGATAAAAGTCTCCAACTTCAGCGATTTTTGCAATTCGTTCCAGTCACAGGCAGCAGAGTACTGGAACGAGAGGCGGCCAAATGAGGTGTTGGCTTTAGGGATGATCAGAAAGATGCGCGTGCTACGGATGGGTGTTGCCATCATGACCAGTGAACTGAGATAAGGCGGAGCTTTACCTAGCATGGACTTGTAGATGACCTGGAGCCAGTGGGTCTGGCGACGAATATGTAGCGAGGGCCAGCCGACAAGAGCATACAAGTCGCAGTGGTGGGTGGTATAAGGTGCTTTAGTGACCAAACGGATGGCACTGTGATAAACTGCATCCAGTTTGCTGAGTAGAGTGTTGGAAGCCATTTTGTAGATGACATCGCCGAAGTCGAGAATCGGTAGGATAGTCAGTTTTACTAGGGTAAGCTTGGCGGCGTGAGTGAAGGAGGCTTTGTTGCGGAATAGAAAGCCGACTCTTGATTTGATTTTCGATTGGAGATGTTTGATATGAGTCTGGAAGGAGAGTTTACAGTCTAGCCAGACACCTAGGTACTTATAGATGTCCACATATTCAAGGTCGGAACCATCCAGGGTGGTGATGCTAGTCGGGCATGCGGGTGCAGGCAGCAATCGGTTGAAAAGCATGCATTTGGTTTTACTAGCATTTAAGGGCAGTTGGACGCCACGGAAGGAGTGTTGTATGGCATTGAAGCTCGTTTGGAAGTTAGATAGCACAGTGTCCAATGACGGGCCGAAAACATATAGAATGGTGTCGTCTGCATATAGGTGGATCAGGGAATCGCCCGCAGCAAGAGCAACATCATCGATATATACAGAGAAAAGAGTCGGCCCGAGAGTTGAACCCTGTGGCACCCCCATAGATACTGCCAGAGGACCGGACAGCATGCCCTCCGATTTGACACACTGATCTCTGTCTGCAAAGTAATTCAATTCTATTTGGACACAGTTCTATTAGAACACACCAAAAACAACCCATATCTAGGACTAAATATCAGCAACACAGGTAGCTTTCACATGGTTGTGAATGAGCTGAGAGATAAAGCAAGAAGAGCATTCTATGCCATTAAAGGGAACATCAAAATCGAATTTCCAATAAGAATCTGGCTCAAAATATTCCAATCAGTTCTAGAACCAGTTGCTCTATATGGCAGTGAAGTATTGGGTCCAATCTCTAATAATGAATTTACCAAATGGGACAAACATCCAATCGAAATACTGCATGCAGAGTTTTGCCAGACTGTATTGTAAGTGCAAAGAAAAACTCCAAATAAGGCATGGAGAGCAGAATGGGGCCGATACCCTCCTCATTCAAATAGAAAAAAGAGACATCACATTTTACAACCATCTAAAAACAAGTGACCCCAAAACATTCCATCACACAGCTCTACAATGTCAAGAGATGAAACAAGAGAAAAGTCCCCTAAGCCAGCTGGTTCTGAGGCTCAGTTCACTAACCCAAAACAACCCCACAGAGCTTCAGGACATCAGTCAACCAGCTGGTTCTGAGGCTCAGTTCACCAACCCAAACCAACCCCATAGAGCCTCAGGACAGCAGTCAGCCAGCTGGTTCTGAGGCTCAGTTCACTAACCCAAACCAACCCCATAGAGACTCAGGACAGCAGTCAGCCAGCTGGTTCTGAGACTCAGTTCACCAACCCAAACCAACCCCATAGAGCCTCAGGACAGCAGTCAGCCAGCTGGTTCTGAGGCTCAGTTCACCAACCCAAACCAACCCCATAGAGCCTCAGGACAGCAGTCAGCCAGCTGGTTCTGAGGCTCAGTTCACTAACCCAAAACAACCCCACAGAGCTTCAGGACATCAGTCAACCAGCTGGTTCTGAGGCTCAGTTCACCAACCCAAACCAACCCCATAGAGCCTCAGGACAGCAGTCAGCCAGCTGGTTCTGAGGCTCAGTTCACTAACCCAAACCAACCCCATAGAGACTCAGGACAGCAGTCAGCCAGCTGGTTCTGAGGCTCAGTTCACCAACCCAAACCAACCCCATAGAGCCTCAGGACAGCAGTCAGCCAGCTGGTTCTGAGGCTCAGTTCACCAACCCAAACCAACCCCATAGAGCCTCAGGACAGCAGTCAGCCAGCTGGTTCTGAGGCTCAGTTCACCAACCCAAACCAACCCCATAGAGCCTCAGGACAGCACTCAGAAAATCTGGCCCAACCAAATCATCACAAAACAAAAATAAAAATATATCACCTATTAGAAAGACACCACAAAAAATCTAAGTAAACTTCAATGATATTTGTCTCTAAACAGACAGTACATGGTGCCAGACTATCTGACCACTGTGACTGATAGAAAACTGAGGAAAACACTGACTAGGTACAGACTCAGTGAGCACAGTCTGGCTATAGAGACCGGTCGTCACAGACAAACCTGGCTGCCCAGAGAGGACAGTCTGGCTATAGAGACCGGTCATCACAGACAAACCTGGCTGCCCAGAGAGGACAGGCTGTGCTCACTCTGCTCCAGGGGAGAGGTAGAGACAGAGCTGCATTTCCTATTGCACTGCGACAAATACTCAGACCTAAGAGAATATTTCTTTCCCAAAATTAAAATTCAATACAAATACAAAATAAATATTTATTGGGTGAAAAGGCAAAATGTGCAGTTTTGGCAGCCAAATATGTGTCCTCCTCCCACAACCTGAGGGACAGCCAGTGAAAAGTGCAAAGTAATGTTGATAATATTTCCCATCTTGTTTTGTTTTGTCTTTCATACCAGGTCATGTGTCTTCTCAGTCATGTTGACACTGGTCTACTACCAGGTCATGTGTCTTCTCAGTCATGTTGACACTGGTCCACTACCACGTCATGTGTCTTCTCAGTCATGTTGACACTGGTCTACTACCAGGTCATGTGTCTTCTCAGTCATGTTGACACTGGTCTACTACCAGGTGTTGTGTCTTCTCAGTCATGTTGACACTGGTCCACTACCAGGTCATGTGTCTTCTCAGTCATGTTGACACTGGTCAACTACCAGGTCATGTGTCTTCTCAGTCATGTTGACACTGGTCTAATACCAGGTCATGTGTCTTCTCAGTCATGTTGACACTGGTCTACTACCAGGTCATGTGTCTTCTCAGTCATGTTGACACTGGTCTACTACCAGGTCATGTGTCTTCTCAGTCATGTTGACACTGGTCTACTACCAGGTCATGTGTCTTCTCAGTCATGTTGACACTGGTCTACTACCAGGTCTTGTGTCTTCTCAGTCATGTTGACACTGGTCTACTACCAGGTCATGTGTCTTCTCAGTCATGTTGACACTGGTCCACTACCAGGTCATGTGTCTTCTCAGTCATGTTGACACTGGTCAACTACCAGGTCATGTGTCTTCTCAGTCATGTTGACACTGGTCTACTACCAGGTCATGTGTCTTCTCAGTCATGTTGACACTGGTCTACTACCAGGTCATGTGTCTTCTCAGTCATGTTGACACTGGTCTACTACCAGGTCTTGTGTCTTCTCAGTCATGTTGACACTGGTCTACTACCAGGTCATGTGTCTTCTCAGTCATGTTGACACTGGTCTACTACCAGGTCATGTGTCTTCTCAGTCATGTTGACACTGGTCTACTACCAGGTCATGTGTCTTCTCAGTCATGTTGACACTGGTCTACTACCAGGTCATGTGTCTTCTCAGTCATGTTGACACTGGTCTACTACCAGGTCATGTGTCTTCTCAGTCATGTTGACACTGGTCTACTACCAGGTCTTGTGTCTTCTCAGTCATGTTGACACTGGTCTACTACCACGTCATGTGTCTTCTCAGTCATGTTGACACTGGTCTACTACCAGCTTGAGGTGGATGACGGATCACCACCTCAAGCTGAACCTCGGCAAGACGGAGCTGCACTTCCTCCCGGGGAAGGACTGCCCGTTCCATGATCTCGCCATCACGGTTGACAACTCCATTGTGTCCTCCTCCCAGAGCGCTAAGAACCTTGGCGTGATCCTGGACAACACCCTGTCGTTCTCAACCAACATCAAGGCGGTGGCCCGTTCCTGTAGGTTCATGCTCTACAACATCCGCAGAGTACGACCCTGCCTCACACAGGAAGCGGCGCAGGTCCTAATCCAGGCACTTGTCATCTCCCGTCTGGATTACTGCAACTCGCTGTTGGCTGGGCTCCCTGCCTGTGCCATTAAACCCCTTCAACTCATCCAGAACGCCACAGCCCGTCTGGTGTTCAACCTTCCCAAGTTCTCTCACGTCACCCCGCTCCTCCGTTCTCTCCACTGGCTTCCAGTTGAAGCTCGCATCCGCTACAAGACCATGGTGCTTGCCTACGGAGCTGTGAGGGGAACGGCACCTCAGTACCTCCAGGCTCTGATCAGGCCCTACACCCAAACAAGGGCACTGCGTTCATCCACCTCTGGCCTGCTCGCCTCCCTACCACTGAGGAAGTACAGCTCCCGCTCAGCCCAGTCAAAACTGTTCGCTGCTCTGGCCCCCCAATGGTGGAACAAACTCCCTCACGACGCCAGGACAGCGGAGTCAATCACCACCTTCCGGAGACACCTGAAACCCCACCTCTTTAAGGAATACCTAGGATAGGATAAGTAATCCCTCTCACCCCCCCCCTTTAAGATTTAGATGCACTATTGTAAAGTGACTGTTCCACTGGATGTCATAAGGTGAATGCACCAATTTGTAAGTCGCTCTGGATAAGAGCGTCTGCTAAATGACTTAAATGTAAATGTAAATGTAGGTCATGTGTCTTCTCAGTCATGTTGACACTGGTCTACTACCAGGTCATGTGTCTTCTCAGTCATGTTGACACTGGTCTACTACCAGGTCATGTGTCTTCTCAGTCATGTTGACACTGGTCTACTACCAGGTCATGTGTCTTCTCAGTCATGTTGACACTGGTCTACTACCAGGTCATGTGTCTTCTCAGTCATGATGACACTGGTCTACTACCAGGTCATGTGTCTTCTCAGTCATGTTGACACTGGTCTACTACCAGGTCATGTGTCTTCTCAGTCATGTTGACACTGGTCTACTACCAGGTCATGTGTCTTCTCAGTCATGTTGACACTGGTCTACTACCATTGCTTTAATGTATTGTTGTTCTCATTAATATTGTAGTTGTTGTTAATGGTAATCCCATGTCCACTACGACTATTAATATTGCTGTTGGTCCCACCATTTATTTATATATAAATATATATATTTTATATATAAATATATTTTTTATTTAATTTTTCGATATGTATACTTTGACAATGAAAGTAATAATGAACTTGCCCTGTTAATAAAGTCAATTGAATTGAATTGAATTGAATTGAGAGAGAGAGAGAGAGAGAGAGAGAGAGAGAGAGAGAGAGAGAGAGAGAGAGAGAGAGAGAGGTTATTGTTAACAATGTATACTGTTAATTTTTATTGTTTATTTCACTTTATATATTATCTACCTCACTTGCTTTGGCAATGTTAACACATGTTTCCCATGCCAATAAAGCCCTTGAATTGAATTGAGAGAGAGAGAGAGATAGAAGGAGAGAGAGAGAGACTACATCTAGGTAACTACATCTAGGTATATCTAGGTAACTACATCTAGGTAACTACATCTAGGTATGTCTAGGTAACTACAAATAGGTATGTCTAGGTAACTACATCTAGGTATGTCTAGGTAACTACAAATAGGTATGTCTAGGTAACTACATCTAGGTATGTCTAGGTAACTACATCTAGGTATATCTAGGTAACTACATCTAGGTAACTACATCTAGGTATGTCTAGGTAACTACATCTAGGTAACTACATCTAGGTATGTCTAGGTAACTACAACTAGGTATGTCTAGGTAACTACATCTAGGTAACTACATCTAGGTAACTACATCTAGGTATGTCTAGGTAACTACATCTAGGTAACTACAACTAGGTATGTCTAGGTAACTACATCTAGGTAACTACATCTAGGTAACTACATCTAGGTATATCTAGGTAACTACATCTAGGTAACTACATCTAGGTATGTCTAGGTAACTACATCTAGGTAACTACATCTAGGTAACTACATCTAGGTATATCTAGGTAACTATATCTAGGTAACTACATCTAGGTAACTACATCTAGGTAACTACATCTAGGTATGTCTAGGTAACTACATCTAGGTATGTCTAGGTAACTACATCTAGGTATGTCTAGGTAACTACATCTAGGTAACTATATCTAGGTAACTACATCTAGGTAACTACATCTAGGTACATCTAGGTATATCTAGGTAACTAGATCTAGGTATATCTAGGTAACTACATCTAGGTAACTACATCTAGGTAACTACATCTAGGTAACTACATCTAGGTATATTTAGGTAACTACATCTAGGTATATTTAGGTAACTACATCTAGGTATATTTAGGTAACTACATCTAGGTATATTTAGGTAACTACATCTAGGTATATCTAGGTAACTACATCAAGGTATATCTAGGTAACTACATCTAGGTAACTACATCTAGGTATATCTAGGTAACTACATCAAGGTACATCTAGGTAACTACATCTAGGTAACTACATCAAGGTAACTCTAGGTAACTACATCTAGGTAACTACATCTAGGTATATCTAGGTAACTACATCTAGGTAACTACATCTAGGTAACTACATCTAGGTATATCTAGGTAACAACATCAAGGTAACTACATCTAGGTAACTACATCTAGGTAACTACATCTAGGTAACTACATCTAGGTAACTACATCTAGGTAACTACATCTAGGTAACTACATCTAGGTAACTACATCTAGGTAACTACATCTAGGTATATCTAGGTAACAACATCTAGGTAACTACATCTAGGTAACTACATCTAGGTATATCTAGGTAACAACATCAAGGTAACTACATCTAGGTAACTACATCTAGGTATATCTAGGTAACAACATCAAGGTAACTACATCTAGGTAACTACATCAAGGTAACTACATCTCGGTAACTACATATAAGTATATCTAGGTAACTACATCTAGGTAACTACATCTAGGTATATCTAAATCAAATACAAATGTATTTGTCACATACACATGGTTAACCGGTATTAATGTGAGTGTAGCGAAATGCTTGTGTTTCTAGTTCCGACAATGCAGTGATAACCAACAAGTAATCTAACTAACAATTCCAAAACTACTGTCTTTTACACAGTTTAAGGGGATAAAGAATATGTACATAAGGATATATGAATGAGTGATGGTACAGAGCAGCATAGGCAAGATACAGTAGATGGTATTGAGTACAGTATATACATATGAGATGAGTATGTAGACAAAGTGGCATAGTTAAAGTGGCTAGTGATACATGTATTACATAAGGATGCAGTAGATGATATAGAGTACAGTATATACGTATGCATATGAGATGAATAATGTAGGGTATGTAACATTATAATAGGTAGCATTGTTTAAAGTGGCTAGTGATATATTTTACATAATTTCCCATCAATTCCCATTATTAAAGTGGCTGGAGTTGAGTCAGTGTCAGTGTGTTGGCAGCAGCCACTCAGTGTTAGTGGTGGCTGTTTAACAGTCTGATGGCCTTGAGATAGAAGCTGTTTTTCAGTCTCTCGGCCCCAGCTTTGATGCACCTGTACTGACCTCACCTTCTGGATGATAGCGGGGTGAACAGGCAGTGGCTCGGGTGGTTGTTGTCCTTGATGATCTTTATGGCCTTCCTGTAACATCGGGTGGTGTAGGTGTCCTGGAGGGCAGGTAGTTTGCCCCCGGTGATGCGTTGTGCAGACCTCACTACCCTCTGGAGAGCCTTACGGTTGTGGGCGTAGCAGTTGCCGTACCAGGCGGTGATACAGCCCACCAGGATGCTCTCGATTGTGCATCTGTAGAAGTTTGTGAGTGCTTTTGGTGACAAGCCAAATTTCTTCAGGCTCCTGAGGTTGAAGAGGCGCTGCTGCACCTTCTTCACGATGCTGTCTGTGTGAGTGGACCAATTCAGTTTGTCTGTGATGTGTATGCCGAGGAATTTAAAACTTACTACCCTCTCCACTACTGTTCCATCGATGTGGATAGGGGGGTGTTCCCTCTGCTGTTTCCTGAAGTCCACAATCATCTCCTTAGTTTTGTTGACGTTGAGTGTGAGGTTATTTTCCTGACACCACACTCCGAGGGCCCTCATCTCCTCCCTGTAGGCCGTCTCGTCGTTGTTGGTAATCAAGCCTACCACTGTTGTGTCGTCCGCAAACTTGATGATTGAGTTGGAGGCGTGTGTGGCCACGCAGTCGTGGGTGAACAAGGAGTACAGGAGAGGGCTCAGAACGCACCCTTGTGGGGCCCCAGTGTTGAGGATCAGCGGGGTGGAGATGTTGTTGCCTACCCTCACCACCTGGAGGCGGCCCGTCAGGAAGTCCAGTACCCAGTTGCACAGGGCGGGGTCGAGACCCAGGGTCTCGAGCTTGATGACGAGCTTGGAGGGTACTATGGTGTTGAATGCCGAGCTGTAGTCGATGAACAGCATTTCACATAGGTATTCCTGTTGTCCAGATGGGTTAGGGCAGTGTGCAGTGTGGTTGAGATTGCATCGTCTGTGGACCTATTTGGGCGGTAAGCAAATTGGAGTGGGTCTAGGGTGTCCGGTAGGGTGGAGGTGATATGGTCCTTGACTAGTCTCTCAAAGCACTTCATGATGACGGAAGTGAGTGCTACGGGGCGGTAGTCATTTAGCTCAGTTACCTTAGCTTTCTTGGGAACAGGAACAATGGTGGCCCTCTTGAAGCATGTGGGGACAGCAGACTGCTATAGGGATTGATTGAATATGTCCGTAAACACACCGGCCAGCTGGTCTGTGCATGCTCTGAGGGCGCGGCTGGGGATGCCGTCTGGGCCTGCAGCCTTGCGAGGGTTAACACATTTAAATGTCTTACTCACCTCGGCTGCAGTGAAGGAGAGTGTGCATGTTTTCGTTGCAGGCCGTGTCAGTGGCACTGTATTGTCCTCAAAGCGGGCAAAAAAGTTATTTAGTCTGCCTGGGAGCAAGACATCCTGGTCCGTGACTGGGCTGGTTTTCTTCTTGTAGTCCGTGATTGACTGTAGACCCTGCCACACACCTCTTGTGTCTGAGCCGTTGAATTGAGATTCTACTTTGTCTCTGTACTGACACTTAGCTTGTTTGATTGCCTTGCGGAGGGAATAGCTGCACTGTTTGTATTCTGTCATGTTTCCAGTCACCTTGCCCTGATTAAAAGCAGTGGTTCGCGCTTTCAGTTTCACGCGAATGCTGCCATCAATCCACTTCCGGCGCCGACAGAGATGGCCGCCTCGCTTCGCGTTCCTAGGAAACTATGCAGTTTTACATTAGTACCCCAGGTCATCTTAGGTTTCATTACATACAGGCGGGAACTACTGAATATAAGATCAGCGTCAACTCACCATCAGTACGACCAAGAATATGTTTTCCGCGACGCGGATCCTGTGTTCTGCCTTTCAACCAGGACAACGGAATGGATCCCATGCGGCGACCCAAAAAAACGACTCCGTAATAGAGGGAAACGAGGCGGTCTTCTGGTCAGACTCCGGAGACGGGCACATCGTGCACCACTCCCTAGCATTCTTCTTGCCAATGTCCAGTCTCTTGACAACAAGGTTGATGAAATCTGAGCAAGGGTAGCATTCCAGAGGGACATCAGAGACTGTAACGTTCTTTGCTTCACGGAAACATGGCTCACTGGAGAGACGCTATCGGAGGGGGTGCAGCCAGCGGGTTTCTCCACGCATCGCGCCGACAGAAACAAACATCTTTCTGGTAAGAAGAGGGGCGGGGGCATATGCCTTATGGCTAATGAGACATGGTGTGATGAAAGAAACATACAGGAACTCAAATCCTTCTGTTCACCTGATTTAGAATTCCTCACAATCAAATGTCGACCCGCATTATCTACCAAGAGAATTCTCTTCGATTATAATCACAGCCGTATATATCCCCCCCCCAAGCAGACACATCGATGGCTCTGAACAAACTTTATTTGACTCTTTGCAAACTGGAAAACATTTATCCGGAGGCTGCATTCATTGTAGCTGGGGATTTTAACAAGGCTAATCTGAAAACAAGACTCCCTAAATTTTATCAGCATATCGATTGCGCAACCAGGGGTGGAAAAACCTTGGATCATTGTTACTCTGACTTCCGCGACGCATATAAGGCCCTGCCCCGCCCTCCTTTCTGAAAAGCTGACCACGACTCCATTTTGTTGATCCCTGCCTACAGACAGAAACTAAAACAAGAGGCTCCCACGCTGAGGTCTGTCCAACGCTGGTCCGACCAAGCTGACTCCACACTCCAGTGGAGTAAATTTATTTGATCAAGCTATGTAGCTTATTAATGTTTGGATGTTTCGCCGTAATACTAGCCAACTAGCATTTATAGGAAGTTGGCTTTAGCTAGCCAGCTATACACAAACACACACCAACAGTCTCAAACAATCACAAACACACACACAATCAGACTCACCGACGATCTCGCTGGACTCCTTGTTGTACAGCTTCTTGTTCCAGTAAAGTAGGCGAAGGAAAGGGAAGGAGGTGAGGAGGACCAGACAGATCCCCAGGAACATGTAGCCTGTGAAACTAGCAAAATCTATCCCCTGGAACAGACAGAGAAAACAGAGGTTAGAATAGGACACTTCATTCTATGTATTAGAGCTACTTCATTCTATGTATTAGAGCTACTTCATTCTATGTATTAGAGCTACTTCATTCTATGTATTCTATGTATTAGAGCTACTTCATTCTATGTATTAGAGCTACTTCATTCTATGTATTAGAGCTACTTCATTCTATGTATTAGAGCTACTTCATTCTATGTATTAGAGCTACTTCATTCTATGTATTAGAGCTACTTCATTCTATGTTTTAGAGCTACTTCATTCTATGTATTAGAGCTAGACTACTTCATTCTATGTATTAGAGCTACTTCATTCTATGTATTAGAGCTACTTCATTCTATGTATTAGAGCTACTTCATTCTATGTATTAGAGCTACTTCATTCTATGTATTCTATGTATTAGAGCTACTTCATTCTATGTATTAGAGCTAGACTACTTCATTCTACAGTTGAAGACAGAAGTTTACATACACTTAGGTTGTAGTCATTAAAACTAGTTTTTCAACCACTCCACAATTTCTTGTTAACAAACTATAGTTTTGGCAAGTCGGTTAGGACATCTACTTTGTGCATGACACAAGTAATTTTTTCAACAATTGTTTACAAACAGATTATTTCACTTATAATTCACAGTATCACAAATCCTGTAGGTCAGAAGTTTGCATAAACTAAACTGATTGTGCCTTTAAACAGCTTGAAGAATTCCAGATGTCACGACTTCCACCGAAGGAGGCTCCTCTCCCTGTTCGGGTGGCGCTCGGCGGGCCTCGTCACCGGCCTACTAGCTGCCACCGATCCCTTTTTCTTTTGTCTTGATTGTTTTCACCTGTTGCTTATTTTCATTTATCGTCTATTTAAACTTCCAGTCTGCTTAGAATTCTGTGACACCAGAAAATGACATCATTTGAGTCAATTGGAGGTGTACCTGTGGATGTATTTCAAGGCCCACCTTCAAACTCAGTGCCTCTTTGCTTTCCCACATCATGGGAAAATCATAAGAAAGACCTCAGAAAACAAATTGTAGACCTCCACAAGTCTGGTTCATCCTTGGGAGCAATTTCCAAACGCCTGAAGGTACCACGTTCATCTGTACAAACAATAGTACGCAAGCATCATCACCATGGGACCACGCAGCCGTCATACCGCTCAGGAAGGAGACGCGTTCTGTCTACTAGAGATGAACGTACTTTGGTGTGAAAAATGCAAATCAATCCCAGAACAGCAGCAAAGGACCTTGTGAAGTGGGGTTACTTCCGCTAATATCCCTCACATCCCTAATCGCTAGGGTTCCTGGAGGAAACAGGTACAAAGTATCTATATCCACAGTAAAACTAGTGTCACGCCCTGACCTTAGAGAGCTTTTTATGTCTCTATTTTGGTTTGGTCAGGGTGTGATGTGGGTGGGATTTGTTTTTCTATGTTTTATAATTCTTTGTTTTGACCGGGTATGGTTCTCAATCAGGGACAGCTGTCTATCGTTGTCTCTGATTGGGAACCATACTTAGGCAGCCCTTTTTCCCACCTGTCTTTGTGGGTAGTTCACTTTGTTTGTGGCATTTTGCACTGTAAGCTTCACGGTTGTTTTCTCGTTTGTTGTTATGTTGGCGTCATTTTAAAAATAAAAGAAAATGTAGGCTCAACGCTGCACCTCGGTTTCGACAGCCGTGACAACTAGTCCTGGAGGATCTGATGCTGGAGGAAACAGGTACAAAAGGATCTATATCTACAGTAAAAACGAGTTATATATCGACATGACCAGAAAGGCCGCTTAGCAAGGAAAAAGCGACTGCTCCATAAGGAAAAAGCTACTGCTCCATAAGGAAAAAGCTACTGCTCCATAAGGAAAAAGCTACTGCTCCATAAGGAAAAATCTACTGCTCCATAAGGAAAAAGCTACTGCTCCATAAGGAAAAAGCTACTGCTCCATAAGGAAAAAACTACTGCTCCATAAGGAAAAAGCTACTGCTCCATAAGGAAAAAGCTACTGCTCCATAAGGAAAAAGCTACTGCTCCATAAGGAAAAAGCTACTGCTCCATAAGGAAAAAGCTACTGCTCCATAAGGAAAAAGCTACTGCTCCATAACCGCCATAAAAAAGCCAGACTACGGTTTGCAACTGCACATGAGGAAAAAAGATTGTACTTTTTGGAGAAATGTCCTCTGGTTTGATGAAACAAAAATAGAACTGTTTGGCCATAATGACCATCATTATGTTAGGAGGAAAAAGGGGAGGCTTGCAAGCTGATGAACACCATCCCAACCGTGAAGCACGGGGGTGGCAGCATCATGTTGTGGTTGTGATTTGCTGCAGGAGGGACTGGTGCACTTCACAAAATAGATGGCATCATGAGGTAGGAAAATTATGTAGACATATTGAAGCAACATCTCAAGATATCAGTCAGGAAGTTAAAGCTTGGTCGCAAATGGGTCTTCCAAATGGACAATGACCCCAAGCATACTTCCAAAGTTGTGGCAAAATGGCTTAAGGACAACAAAGTCAAGGTATTGGAGTGGCCATCACAAAGCCCTGACCTCAATCCCTTAGAACATTTGTGGGCAGAACTGAAAAAGTGTGTGCGAGCAAGGAGGCCTACAAACCTGACTCAGTTACACCAGCTATGTCAGGAGGAATGGGCCAAAATTCACCCAACATGTTGTGGGAAGCTTGTGGAAGGCTACCCGAAACATTTGACCGAAGTTAAACAATGTATTGGCAATGCTACCAAATACTAACTGAGTGTATGTAAACTTCTGACCCATTGGGAATGTGATGAAAGAAATAAAAGCTGAAATCAATAATTCTCTCTACTATTATTTTGACATTTCACATCCTTAAAATAAAGTGGTGATCCTAACTGACCTAAGACAGGGAATTTTTACTAGGATTAAATGTCAGGAATTGTGAAAAATTGAGGTTAAATATATTTGGCTAAGGTGTATGTAAACTTTCGACTTCAACTTTAAGTATTCAGACCCTTTACTCAGTACTTTGTTGAAGGACCTGGCAGCGATTACAGTCTTGGGTATGACGCTACAAGCTTGGCACACCTGTATTTGGGGAGGTTCTCCCAATCTCCTCTGCAGATCCTCTCAAGATCTGTCAGGTTGGATGGGGAGCATCGCTGCACAGCTATTTTCAGGTCTCTCCAGAGATGTTCGATATGGTTCAAGTCCGGGCTCTGGCTGGGCAACTCAAGGACATTCAGAGACTTGTCCCAAAGCCACTCCTGCATTGTTTTGGCTGTGTGCTTAGGTTCGTTGTCTTGTTGAAAGGTGAAACTTTGCCCCAGTCTGAGGTGCTGAGCACTCTGGAACAGGTTTTCATCAAGGATCTCTAGGTACTTTACTCTGTTCATCTTTCCTTCGATCCTGACTAGTCTCCCAGTCCCTGTCGCTGAAAACATCCCCACAGCATGATGTTGTCACCAAATAGTTCAAATCTTGATTTCTTCAAACCAGAGAATCTTGTTTACCGAGATTCCTTGAGGTGCCTTTTGGCAAACTCCAAGCAGGCTGTAATTTGCCTTTTACTGAGGACTGGCTTCATCTGGCCACTCTATCATAAAAGCCTGATTGGTGGAGTGCTGCAGAGATGGTTGTCCTTCTGGAGCTCTGTCAGAGTGACCATCGGGTACTTGGTCACCTCCCTGACCAAGGCCCTTCTCCCCCGATTGCTCAGTTTGGCCCCGCGGACAGATCTAGGTCTTAGTGGTTCCAATCTTCTTCGATTTAAGAATGACGGAGGCCACTGTGTTCTTGAGGTCCTTCAATGCTGCAGACATTTTCTAGTACCCTTCCCAGATGTGTGCCTCGACACAATACTGTCTCGCTCTACGGACAATTCCTTCAACCTCATGGCTTGGTTTTTGCTCTGATATGCACTGTCAACTGTGGGACCTTATATAGACAGGTGTGTGCCTTTCAAAATCATGTCCAATTAAGTAAATCAAGTTGTAGAAAAATCTCAAGGACGATCAATGGGAACAGGATGCACCTGAGCTCAATTTTGAGTCTCATAGCAAAGGGTCTGAATAAGTTATTTCTGTTTTTTACTTTCAATACATTTGCAAACATTTCTAAAAGCCTGTTTTCGCACATCATGTTGGTGTATTGTATGTAGGTTGATTACTTACATTTTTTTAATCCATTTTAGAATAAGGCTGTTTAATAAAATGTGTAAAAGGTCCAGGGATCTGAATACTTTCCGAATGTACTATATATGGGGGATTCAACCATCCCAGGTCTGCAGAGTTTGCTACACAACAGCTGTTTCTGACAACAGTCTTGCCTTGCCTCCACCATCCTGATTGGATACTATGAGGTCAAGCGTCCCAAATGGCACCCTATTTTCTATATAGTGTACCGCTTCTGACCAGGGCCCATAGGGCTCTATATAAAGAATATGGGCTCTGTATATGTATAGGAGATATAGGCTCTATGTAGGAGATATGGGCTCTATGTAGGGGATATAGGCTCTATGTAGGAGATATGGGCTCTATGTAGGGGATATAGGCTCTATGTAGGAGATATGGGCTCTATGTAGGGGATATAGGCTCTCTCCTTCTTTCTCTCTCTCGGAGGACCTGAGCCCTAGAACCATGCCCCAGGACTACCTGACATGATGACTCCTTGCTGTCCCCAGTCCACCTGGCCATGCTGCTGCTCCAGTTTCAACTGGCCTGGGCCCTAGGACCATGTCCCAGGACTACCTGACATGAGGACTCCTTGCTGTCCCCAGTCCACCTGGCCATGCTCCTGCTCCAGTTTCAACTGTTCTGCCTTACTATTATTCAACCATGCTGGTCATTTATGAACATTTGAACATCTTGGCCACGTTCTGTTATAATCTCCACCCGGCACAGCCAGAAGAGGACTGGCCACCCCACATATGCTCTCTCTAATTCTCTCTTTCTTTCTCTCTCTCGGAGGACCTGAGCCCTAGGACCGTGCCCCAGGACTACCTGACATGATGGCTCCTTGCTGTCCCCAGTCCACCTGACTGTGCTGCTGCTCCAGTTTCAACTGTTCTGCCTTATTATTATTTGACCATGCTGGTCATTTATGAACATTTGAACATCTTGGTCATTTTCTGTTATAATCTCTACCCGGCACAGCCAGAAGAGGACTGGCCACCCCACATAGCCCGGTTCCTCTCTAGGTTTCTTCCTAGGTTTTGGCCTTTCTAGGGAGTTTTTCCTAGCCACCGTGCTTTTACACCTGCATTGTTTGCTGTTTGGGGTTTTAGGCTGGGTTTCTGTACAGCACTTTGAGATATCAGCTGATGTACGAAGGGCTATATAAATAAATTTGATTTGATTTGATTTGATTTGATATAGGCTCTATGTAGGGGATATAGGCTCTATGTAGGGGATATAGGCTCTATGTAGGGGATATAGGCTCTATGTAGGGGATATAGGCTCTATGTAGGAGATATGGGCTCTATATAGGGTGTATGGGCTCTATATAGGGGATATGATCTCTATATAGGGGATATGGTCTCTATATAGGGGATATGGTCTCTATATAGGGGATATGATCTCTATATCAGACTTCCTCTGGAAGTCTCTATGGGGGTTCCACAGGGTTCAATCCTCGGGCCGACTCTTTTTTTCTGTATATATCAATGATGTTGCTCTTGCTGCGGGCGATTCCCTGATCCACCTCTACGCAGACGACACCATTCTATATACTTCCGGCCCGTCCTTGGACACTGTGCTATCTAACCTCCAAACGAGCTTCAATGCCATACAACATTCCTTCCGTGGCCTCCAACTACTCTTAAACGCTAGTAAATCCAACTGCATGCTTTTCAACCGATCGCTGCCTGCACCCGCACGCCTGACCAGCATCACCACCCTGGATGGTTCCGACCTAGAATATGTGGACATCTATAAGTACCTAGGTGTCTGGTTAGACTGTAAACTCTCCTTCCAGACTCATATCAAACATCTCCAATCGAAAATCAAATCAAAAGTCGGCTTTCTATTCCGCAACAAAGCCTCCTTCACTCACGCCGCCAAACTTACCTTAGTAAAACTGACTATCCTACCGATCCTTCGGCGATGTCATCTACAAAATGGCTTCCAACACTCTACTCAGCAAACTGGATGCAGTTTATCACAGTGCCATCCGTTTTGTCACTAAAGCACCTTGTACCACCCACCACTGCGACTTGTATGCTCTAGTTGGCTGGCCCTCACTACATATTCGTCACCAGACCCACTGGCTCCAGGTCATCTACAAGTCCATGCTAGGTAAAGGTCCGCCTTATCTCAGTTCACTGGTCACGATGGCAACACCCATCCGTAGCACGCGCTCCAGCAGGTGTATCTCTCTGATCATCCCTAAAGCCAACACCTCATTTGGCTGCCTCTCGTTCCAGTACTCTGCTGCCTGTGACTGGAACAAATTGCAAAAATCGCTGAAGTTGGAGACTTTTATCTCCCTCACCAACTTCAAACATCAGCTATCTGAGCAGCTAACCGATCGCTGCAGCTGTACATAGTCTATTGGTAAATAGCCCACCCATTTTCACCTATCTCATCCCCATACTGTTTTTATTTATTTACTTTTCTGCTCTTTTGTACACCAATATCTCTACCTGTACATGACCATCTGATCATTTATCACTCCAGTGTTAATCTGCAAAATTGTAATTATTCGCCTACCTCCTCATGCCTTTTTGCACACATTGTATATAGACTCCCCTTTTTTTCCCTACTGTGTTATTGACTTGTTAATTGTTTACTCCATGTGTAACTCTGTGTTGTCTGTTCTCACTGCTATGCTTTATCTTGGCCAGGTCACAGTTGCAAATGAGAACTTGTTCTCAACTAGCCTACCTGGTTAAATAAAGGTGAAATAAATTAAATAAAAAATCAATATGATCTCTATATAGGGGATATGATCTGTATATAGGGGGTATAATCTCTATATAGGGGATATGATCTCTAATAATAATAATAATAATATATGCCATTTAGCAGACGCTTTTATCCAAAGCGACTTACAGTCATGTGTGCATACATTCTACGTATGGGTGGTCCCGGGAATCGAACCCACTACCCTGGCGTTACAAGCGCCATGCTCTACCAACTGATCTCTATATAGGGGATATGGTCTCTATATAGGGGATATGGTCTCTATATAGGGGATATGGTCTCTATATAGGGGATATGGTCTCTATATAGGGGATATGGTCTCTATATAGGGGATATGGTCTCTATATAGGGGATATGGTCTCGATATAGGGGATATGGTCTCTATATAGGGGATATGGTCTCTATATAGGGGATATGGTCTCTATACAGGGGATATGATCTCTATATAGGGGATATGGTCTCTATATAGGGGATATGGTCTCTATATAGGGGATATGATCTCTATATAGGGGATATGGTCTCTATATAGGGGATATGGTCTCTATATAGGGGATATGGGAATAGGGTTCCATTTGAGACTCAACCACTGCCTCCTTTTATAAATAGTGTGGTATCCTAAAACACATGTTCTGTTGTGTGTGTGTGTGTGTGTGTGTGTGTGTGTGTGTGTGTGTGTGTGTGTGTGTGTGTGTGTGTGTGTGTGTGTGTGTGTGTGTGTGTGTGTGTGTGTGTGTGTGTGTGTGTGTGTGTGTGTGTGTGTGTGTGTGTGTGTGTGTGTGTGTGTGTGTGTGTGTGTGTGTGTGTGCGTTTTTAGGGTAATGCAGATAACACCCTGTAAATGAGGTGATCTCATTCCCTCATCATTTGTTCATGCCCCAGTTTACAGTCAGCAAGACGCTGCTAAACAAGTCAGCCAACTAAAACTCTACAAGTGCAGCACAGTATAGAGAATAGGTGGCCATTTGGAGTGCATCGTAGGTGTATTTGGTCTAGTCTGTGGCTGTCTTAAAACATCAAGGTGCTGTTTGTCTGTCTACATTCAGCAGCCTATGGTGTGATATGCTGTGATTGGTTACAGGCCAGGTAGAGCCTGGGGAGTGAGCCACTCTGATTGGTTTACAGGGTGTCTGGTAGCCCAATGGCAGTCCAGCAGCTACTAATGCCAGGGCTGTCACCACGGGTTACTGGCTACAGGAGATGACTCCCAATTACCAGGAAAATCTGTGGATGCCACTTGTAGTGTACACACACACACTCAAGCATGCACGTACACACGGGCACAGACTGGCACACACTGGCACACACTGGCGCACACTGGCACACACTGGCACACACTGGCACACACTGGAACACACTGGAACACACTGGCACACACGGGCACACACTGGCGCGCACTGGCGCGCACTGGCGCACACTGGAACACACTGGAACACACTGGCGCACACTGGCACACACTGGAACACACTGGCACACACTGGCACACACTGGAACACACTGGCACATACTGGAACACCCTGGAACACACTGGCGCACACGGGCGCACACTGGCGCACACTGGAGCACACTGGCGCACACTGGCACACACTGGCACACACTGGAACACACTGGCGCACACTGGCACACCCTGGAACACACTGGCACACACTGGCACACACTGGAACACACTGGAACACCCTGGAACACACTGGCACACACTGGCACACACTGGAGCACACTGGCGCACACTGGCGCACACTGGCGCACACTGGCGCACACTGGAGCACACTGGCGCACACTGGCACACACTGGAACACCCTGGAACACACTGGCACACACTGGCACACACTGGAACACACTGGCACACACGGGCACACACTGGCACACACTGGCGCACACTGGCGCACACTGGCACACACTGGAACACACTGGCGCACACTGGCACACACTGGCACACACTGGAACACACTGGCACACACTAGAACACACTGGCACACACTGGAACACACTGGCACACACTGTCACACACTGTCACACACTGGCACACACTGGAACACACTGGCGCACACTGGCACACACTGGCACACACTGGAACACACTGGCACACACTGGAACACACTGGCACACACTGGAACACACTGGCACACACTGTCACACATACAGTGCCTTCGGAAAGTATTCAGGCCCCTTGACTTTTCCCACATTTTGTTACGTTACAGCCTTATTCTAAATAAAATCATAGTAATTAAAAGCAATCTACACACAATACCCCATACTGACAGAGGGAAACCAGGTTTATATAAATGTTTGCAAATGTATTAAAAACAAAAAACTGAAATACCTTGTTTTCATCAAGGCAAAGGGTGGCTACTTTGAAGAATCTCAAATATTAAATATATTTTGATTTACTTAACACTTTTTTGGCTACTACAGGATACCATATGTGTTATTTCATAGTGTTGATGTCTTCATTATTATTCTACAATGTAGAAAATAGTACAAATAAAGAAAAACCCTTGAATGAGAAGGTGTCCAAACTTTGACTGGTATGTTTTTCCAGCAGCAGACTACGATCGATAATGTCAAACGCCGCACTGAAGTCTAACAAAACAGCTCCCACAATCTTTTTATCATCAATTTCTCATAGCCAATCATTAGTCATTTGTGTAAGTGCTTGCTGAACGTGCTTCCCTATAACCGTGCTGAAAGTCTGAGCTGGGCTTGGGTCATTGATGAGTCAATGTCTCAACACAGCCTTATAATGCTGGGCGGCAGGGCAGCCTAGTGGTTAGAGCGTTGGACTAGTAACCGAAAGGTTGCTGGATCGAATCCCCGATCTGACAAGGTAAAAAATCTGTCGTTCTGCCCCTGAACAAGGCATTTATGCGACTGTTTCTTGGCCATCATTGTAAATAAGAATTTGTTCTAAAACTGTTTAAATAACGTCCCCTTCACCAGGTGTCTTGTAGTTCACAACCAGTCTGTGTTATTACTCTATCCTTACCAGTTCAAGGCCCGACCCAACACACTGATTTAAACCTCGAGTTAAGTTCACAGTAAGTCTGTGTCCCGGATATTCCCTATATCAGGATTAGTATATCTACAGACCTTGGTAAAAAA
>NC_060187.1:1469801-1482301 GCF_021184085.1 Oncorhynchus gorbuscha | reverse complement strand
AGATGAGAGGATGAGAGGATGAGGGTGGAGAGAGGATGAGGGTGGAGAGAGTATGAGAGGATGAGGGTGGAGAGGGGTTGAGAGGATGAGCGTGGAGAGAGGATGAGAGTGAAGAGATAATGAGGGTGGAGAGAGGATGAGCGTGGAGAGAGGATGAGCATGGAGGGAGGATGAGGGTGGAGAGAGGATGAGGATGGAGAGAAGATGAGAGGATGAGCATGGACAGAGGATGAGAGTGGACAAAGAATGAGGGTGGATAAAGGATGAGGGTGGAGAGAGCATGAGGGTGAAGAGAGGATGAGGATGGAGAGAAGATGAGAGGATGAGCGTGGACAGAGGATGAGAGTGAAGAGAGGATGAGGGTGGAGAGAGGATAAGGGTGGAGAGAGGATGAGGGTGGAGAGGGGATGAGAGTGAAGAGAGGATGAGGGTGGAGAGAGGATGAGCGTGGAGAGAGGATGAGCATGGAGAGAGGATGAGAGGATGAGAGTGAAGAGAGGATGAGGGTGGAGAGAGGATGAGCATGGAGACAGGATGAGGGTGGAGAGAGGATGAGCGTGGAGAGAGGATGAGCGTGGAGAGAGGATGAGGGTGGAGAGAGGATGAGCGTGGAGAGAGGATGAGGGTGGAGAGAGGATGAGGGTGGAGAGAGGATGGGGGTTGAGAGAGGATGAGTGTGGAGAGAGGATGAGAGTGGAGAGAGGATGAGAGTGGAGAGAGGATGGGCGTGGAGAGAGGATGAGCGTGGAGAGAGGATGGGCGTGGAGAGAGGATGAGCGTGGAGAGAGGATGAGGGTGGAGAGAGGATGAGCGTGGAGAGAGGATGAGGGTGGAGAGAGGATGAGCGTGGAGAGAGGATGAGGGTGGAGAGAGGATGAGGGTGGAGAGAGGATGAGAGGATGAGGGTGGAGAGAGGATGAGAGGATGAGGGTGGAGAGAGGATGAGAGGATGAGGGTGGAGAGAGGATGAGAGGATGAGAGGATGAGGGTGGAGAGAGGATGAGGATGGGATAATAGCACAAAGTCTGCATCCCAAATGGCACCTAGTTCCCTATATGGGGCATTGCGTTTGACCCACAGGGTTCTGGTCAAATGAAATGCAACATATAGGAAATACATTTAGAGTCACTCAGGACAGTGGTTAGACCTACTGGAAAGCCACATTTAGAGTCACTCAGGACAGTGGTTAGACCTACTGGAAAGCCACATTTAGAGTCACTCAGGACAGTGGTTAGACCTACTGGAAAGCCACATTTAGAGTCACTCAGGACAGTGGTTAGACCTACTGGAAAGCCACATTTAGAGTCACTCAGGACAGTGGTTAAACCTACTGGAAAGCCACATTTAGAGTCACTCAGGACAGTGGTTAGACCTACTGGAAAGCCACATTTAGAGTCACTCAGGACAGTGGTTAGACCTACTGAAAGAAAGTCACCAGGACATTTAGAGTCACTCAGGACAGTGGTTAGACCTACTGGAAAGCCACATTTAGAGTCACTCAGGACAGTGGTTAGACCTACTGGAAAGCCACATTTAGAGTCACCCAGGACAGTGGTTAGACCTACTGGAAAGCCACATTTAGAGTCACTCAGGACAGTGGTTAGACCTACTGGAAAGCCACATTTAGAGTCACTCAGGACAGTGGTTAGACCTACTGGAAAGCCACATTTAGAGTCACTCAGGACAGTGGTTAGACCTACTGGAAAGCCACATTTAGAGTCACTCAGGACAGTGGTTAGACCTACTGGAAAGCCACATTTAGAGTCACTCAGGACAGTGGTTAGACCTACTGGAAAGCCACATTTAGAGTCACTCAGGACAGTGGTTAGACCTACTGGAAAGCCACATTTAGAGTCACTCAGGACAGTGGTTAGACCTACTGGAAAGCCACATTTAGAGTCACTCAGGACAGTAGTTAGACCTACTGGAAAGCCACATTTAGAGTCACTCAGGACAGTAGTTAGACCTACTGGAAAGCCACATTTAGAGTCACTCAGGACAGTGGTTAGACCTACTGGAAAGCCACATTTAGAGTCACTCAGGACAGTGGTTAGACCTACTGGAAAGCCACATTTAGAGCCACATTTAGAGCTCACTCAGGACAGTGGTTAGACCTACTGGAAAGCCACATTTAGAGTCACTCAGGACAGTGGTTAGACCTACTGGAAAGCCACATTTAGAGTCACTCAGGACAGTGCCACTGTTGACCAACTCACCTTCACAGCACAGTAGTCAAAGAAACCAGTCTCTGAGAAGATGGCAACTAGAATCATCTGTAAGGGAAAGAGCAAACCTGTTGTAATGCAGAGAACTAGAACCATCTGTAATCACAATGCAGATAAATAGAACCATCTGTAATCACAATGCAGAGAACTAGAACCATCTGTAATCACAATGCAGATAACTAGAACCATCTGTAATCACAATGCAGATAACTAGAACCATCTGTAATCACAATGCAGATAACTAGAACCATCTGTAATCACAATGCAGATAACTAGAACCATCTGTAATCACAATGCAGATAACTAGAACCATCTGTAATCACAATGCAGATAACTAGAACCATCTGTAATCACAATGCAGATAACTATAACCATCTGTAATCACAATGCAGATAAATAGAACCATCTGTAATCACAATGCAGAGAACTAGAACCATCTGTAATCACAATGCAGATAACTAGAACCATCTGTAATCACAATGCAGATAACTAGAACCATCTGTAATCACAATGCAGATAACTAGAACCATCTGTAATCACAATGCAGAGAACTAGAACCATCTGTAATCACAATGCAGATAACTAGAACCATCTGTAATCACAATGCAGATAACTAGAACCATCTGTAATCACAATGCAGAGAACTAGAACCATCTGTAATCACAATGCAGATAACTAGAACCATCTGTAATCACAATGCAGATAACTAGAACCATCTGTAATCACAATGCAGATAACTAGAACCATCTGTAATCACAATGCAGATAACTAGAACCATCTGTAATCACAATGCAGAGAACTAGAACCATCTGTAATCACAATGCAGAGAACTAGAACCATCTGTAATCACAATGCAGATAACTAGAACCATCTGTAATCACAATGCAGAGAACTAGAACCATCTGTAATCACAATGCAGAGAACTAGAACCATCTGTAATCACAATGCAGAGAACTAGAACCATCTGTAATCACAATGCAGAGAACCAGTCATTTGAAATAACAGTTATGAGACTGGTATAAGACAGTTATACAAACAACAATTATGAAACTTTAATAGGACTAACTAAATTACTGCATTTCACCGTTCCCCATTCACCATTCACCATTGTTCACCATTCCCCATTCCCCATTCCCCCCCATTCACCATTCATTCACCGTTCCCCATTCACCATTCACCATTCACTGTTCCCCATTCCCCATTCACCATTCCCCATTCACCATTCACTGTTCACCGTTCCGTTCACCATTCACCGTTCCCCATTCACTGTTCACTGTTCACCGTTCCCCATTCCCCATTCACCATTCCCCCCCATTCACCGTTCACCATTCACCGTTCACCATTCCCCATTCCCCGTTCACCATTCACCATTCACCAGTTCACCAGTCACCAGTCACCAGTCACCATTTCACCGTTCACCGTTCACCGTTCACCGTTCCCCATTGACCGTTCACCATTCACCATTCACCAGTAACCATTTCACCATTCACCGTTCACCGTTCACCGTTCCCCATTCACCATTCACCAGTCACCATTTCACCATTCACCATTCACCATTCACCGTTCCCCATTCACCAGTCACCATTCACCATTCACCAGTCACCATTCACCATTCACCATTCACCAGTAACCATTTCACCATTCACCGGTCACCATTCACCGTTCACCCATTTCACCATTCACCGTTCACCGTTCACCGTTCACCGTTCACCGTTCACCGTTCACCGTTCCCCATTCACCATTCACCGTTCCCCATTCACCATTCACCATTCACCATTCACCATTCACCATTCACCATTCACCATTCACCAGTCACCATTCACCATTCACCATTCACCATTCACCGTTCACCAGTCACCATTCACCATTCACCATTCACCATTCACCGTTCACCGTTCCCCATTCACCATTCACCAGTCACCAGTCACCATTCACCATTCACCATTCATATCCAAAGATCTGGGTTGTCAAAGGATAATATTTAATGCCTCCCTAATGGCATCCTAATCCTTAAAGATAGTGCAGTAATTTTGACCAGGGTCTATAGGCTACCATTTGACCAGGGACTATGGGGTGTAGGGTGCTATTTGACGAGGGCCCATAGGGTGTAGGGTGACCAGGGCTCATAGGGTGTAGGGTGCCATTTGACCAGGGCCCATAGGGTGTAGGGTGACCAGGGCCCATAGGGTGTAGGGTGACCAGGGCCCATAGGGTGTAGGGTGCCTAGGGCCCATAGGGTGTAGGGTGACCAGGGCCCATAGGGTGTAGGGTGCCCAGGGCCCATAGGGTGCTATTTGACCAGGGCCCATAGGGTGTAGGGTGCCATTTGACCAGGGCCCATAGGGTGTAGGGTGACCAGGGCCCATAGGGTGTAGGGTGCCATTTGCCAGGGCCCATAGGGTGTAGGGTGACCAGGGCCCATAGGGTGTAGGGTGACCAGGGCCTATAGGGTGTAGGGTGACCAGGGCCCATAGGGTGTAGGGTGCCCAGGGCCCATAGGGTGTAGGGTGCCATTTGACCGCTAACTGTTTCAGCATCGCTAACTGTTTCAGCATCGCTAACTGTTTCAGCATCGCTAACTGTCTCGACATCACTAACTGTCTCGACATCGCTAACTGTCTCGACATCGCTAACTGTTTCAGCATCGCTAACTGTCTCGACATCACTAACTGTCTCGACATCGCTAACTGTTTCAGCATCGCTAACTGTCTCGACATCACTAACTGTTTCAGCATCGCTAACTGTCTCGACATCGCTAACTGTCTCGACATCACTAACTGTTTCAGCATCGCTAACTGTCTTGACATCATTTGAGACTCAACAGGGCGTGACTTACTTACCATGCCAAACAGAAGAGCCAGAGTTTCATAGTCGATCCACTCCACCACAGTGCTCAGACTGGGACGCTGGAAGACAGACAGAGAGACACAGAGAGAAAGAGGAACTAAATGATAGCTAGCCAATAGACAGAGGAACTAAATGATAGCTAGCCAATATACAGAGGAACTAAATGATACTACTAGCCAATAGACAGAGGAACTAAATGATAGCTAGCCAATATACCGAGGAACTAAATGATAGCTAGCCAATATACCGAGGAACTAAATGATAGCTAGCCAATATACAGAGGAACTAAAAGATAGCTAGCCAATATACAGAGGAACTAAATGATACTACTAGCCAATAGACAGAGGAGCTAATTGATAGCTAACCAATAGACAGAGGAACTAAATGATAGCTAGCCAATATACCGAGGAACTAAATGATAGCTAGTCAATAGACAGAGGAACTAAAAGATAGCTAGCCAATATACAGAGGAACTAAATGATACTACTAGCCAATATACAGAGGAACTAAATGATACTACTAGCCAATAGACAGGGGAACTAAATGATAGCTAGCCAATAGACAGAGGAAGTAAATGCTAGCTAGCCAATAGACAGAGGAAGTAAATGATAGCTAGCCAATAGACAGAGGAACTAAATGATAGCTAGCCAATAGACAGAGGAACTAAATGATAGCTAGCCAATAGACAGAGGAAGTAAATGATAGCTAGCCAATAGACAGAGAAACTAAATGATAGCTAGCCAATAGACAGAGGAACTAAATGATAGCTAACCAATAGACAGAGGAACTAAATGATAGCTAGCCAATAGACAGAGGAACTAAATGATAGCTAGCCAATAGACAGAGGAACTAAATGATAGCTAGCCAATAGACAGAGGAAGTAAATGATAGCTAGCCAATAGACAGAGGAACTAAATGATAGCTAACCAATAGACAGAGGAACTAAATGATAGCTAGCCAATAGACAGAGGAACTAAATGATAGCTAACCAATAGACAGAGGAACTAAATGATAGCTAACCAATAGACAGAGGAACTAAATGATAGCTAACCAATAGACAGAGGAACTAAATGATAGCTAACCAATAGACAGAGGAACTAAATGATAGCTAGCCAATAGACAGAGGAACTAAATGATAGCTAACCAATAGACAGAGGAACTAAATGATAGCTAGCCAATAGACAGAGGAACTAAATGATAGCTAGCCAATAGACAGAGGAAGTAAATGCTAGCTAGCCAATAGACAGAGGAAGTAAATGCTAGCTAGCCAATAGACAGAGGAAGTAAATGCTAGCTAGCCAATAGACAGAGGAAGTAAATGCTAGCTAGCCAATAGACAGAGGAAGTAAATGCTAGCTAGCCAATAGACAGAGGAAGTAAATGCTAGCTAGCCAATAGACAGAGGAAGTAAATGATAGCTAGCCAATAGACAGAGGAAGTAAATGATAGCTAGCCAATAGACAGAGGAAGTAAATGCTAGCTAGCCAATAGACAGAGGAAGTAAATGCTAGCTAGCCAATAGACAGAGGAAGTAAATGCTAGCTAGCCAATAGACAGAGGAAGTAAATGCTAGCTAGCCAATAGACAGAGGAAGTAAATGCTAGCTAGCCAATAGACAGAGGAAGTAAATGATAGCTAGCCAATAGACAGAGGAAGTAAATGCTAGCTAGCCAATAGACAGAGGAAGTAAATGCTAGCTAGCCAATAGACAGAGGAAGTAAATGCTAGCTAGCCAATAGACAGAGGAAGTAAATGCTAGCTAGCCAATAGACAGAAGAAGTAAATGATAGCTAGCCAATAGACAGAGGAAGTAAATGATAGCTAGCCAATAGACAGAGGAAGTAAATGCTAGCTAGCCAATAGACAGAGGAAGTAAATGCTAGCTAGCCAATAGACAGAGGAAGTAAATGCTAGCTAGCCAATAGACAGAGGAAGTAAATGCTAGCTCTGTTGATATACGGTATGTATCAGTAGAAAATATACCTCTGTTGACAGTCTGTCACTAACTAGAATACAACATTGATTGTGATGTTAACACAGTAAAAAAGGGAAGTCTTACATCTCCGATCATGGCCAGAGCAGCCAGGGCAGCCAGAGATCCCAACATGGCCGCCAGAGTACGGTGGACAATCTGACAACACAAACAAAACAGTCCATTTGTTAGTTCCCAGATAACACAAAACAGTCCCCTGTGATTTAATTTCAGATAAAGTTTCAGAGAGAGTGTAATGTTAATTTCTGGTTGTACTTTTCCCTTTTCGAAAGAGAGAGAATTGAATTGAATTGAATTGAGAGACAGAGAGAGAGAGAGAGAGAGAGAGAGAGAGAGAGAGAGAGAGAGAGAGAGAGAGAGAGAGAGAGAGAGAGAGAGAGAGAGAAAGAAAGAGAGACAGAGATGTGCAAAACTGATAGAGACATACCCCAAGCGACTTACAGCTGTAATCTCAGCAAAAGGTGGCGCTACAAAGTATTAACTTAAGGGTGCTGAATAATTTTGCACGCCCAATTTTTCCGTTTTTGATTTGTTAAAAAAGTTTGAAATATCCAATAAATGTCGTTCCACTTCATGATTGTGTCCCACTTGTTGTTGATTCTTCACAAAAAAATACAGTTTTATATCTTTATGTTTGAAGCCTGAAATGTGGCAAAAGGTTGCAAAGTTCAAGTGGGCCGAATACTTTCGCAAGGCACTGTAGCTCTGTTACATCCTGGGTATGTACATAGTCAATGGTAGGCTTCGAGGGGACTCCTATGGTAGGTACACATATAGCTCCTATGGTATGGCTCATCTCTTGGCAGAAGTACTGTAGACTACTTTATCACCGACCTCAACCCAGCATCTCCCAGAGCGTTCACAGGCAGCCCACTGAAACCTCTATCAGACCACAGCAAAATCCCAGTCTACTTGAAAAGAGCAATACTCAATCATGAAGCAAAGCAATGCTCAATCAAAGCCAAAGGAGCTGAATAATATTAAGAAATGCTATAGATGGAAGGAAAGCAGTGTGGAAACCTATTAGGCAACAACAAATTCAAACCCTTCTAGACAATTTCCTGGACAAAATGTTTCACTGTAATAGTGAAGGTGTAAACTTGCCAGTTGAAAACCTAAAGAGTATATTTTATTTTCAAAAATAAAAATGTCAAAGACAAATGGTTTGATGAAGAATGCAAAACCTAAGAAAGAAATTGAGAGACCTATTCAATCATAGAGACATAGAGACCCAGAAAATCCAAGTCCAAGCTTTCACTATGGTGAATCACTAAAACAATACAGAAATACACTACTAAAACAACAGCTCAATGTAATCAATATAATCTAACGGAGGTGTTGCTAACATTTACGACAGCAAATTTCAATTTACAAAAAAAAGACGTTTTCGTCTTTTCAGCTTCTAGTCATGAAATCTATGCAGCGGACTCAATCACTTTTTATAGCTACTGTTTACAGTCCATCAAAAGTTGTGCTATAAATTCACAGACAACACAAAGATTCCTTGATGTCCTTCCAGATTCCCTCTGTCTAATCAAGGACGCCAGAGGACAAAAACCAAAATCAGTTAACCACCTAACGTAGAATGTATGCACACATGACTGTAAGTCGCTTTGGATAAAAGCGTCTGCTAAATGGCATATATTATTATTTATATACTAACTAACTCAATTTAACCTTGCGCAATACCCTAGATGCAGTTGCACCCCTAAAAACTAAAAACATTTCTCGTCAGAAACTAGCTCCCTGGTACACAGAAAATACCCGTGCTCTGAAGCAAGCTTCCAGAAAATTGGAACGGAAATGGCGCCACACCAAACTGGAAGTCTTCCGACTAGCTTGGAAAGACAGTACCATGCAGTACCGAAGAGTCTTACTGCTGCTCGATCATCCTATTTTTCTAACTTAAAAATAAGAACAATTCCTTTTTGATACATGTCGCAAAGCTAACTAAAAAGCAGCATTCCCCAAAAGAGGATGACTTTCACTTTAGCAGTGATAAATTCATGAACTTCTTTGAGGAAAAGATCATGATTATTAGAAAGCAAATTATGGACTCCTCTTTAAATCTGCGTATTCCTTCAAAGCTCAGTTGTCCTGAGTCTGCACAACTCTGCCAGGACCTAGGATCAAGGGGAGACGCTCAAGTGTTTTAGTACTATATCTCTTGACACAATGATGAAAATAATCATGGCCTCTAAACCTTCAAGCTGTATACTGGACCCTATTCCAACTAAACTACTGAAAGAGCTGCTTCCTGTGCTTGGCCCTCCTATGTTGAGCATAATAAACGTTTCTCTATCCACCGGATGTGTACCAAACTCACTACAAGTGGCAGTAATAAAGCCTCTCTTGAAAAAGACAAACCTTGACCCAAAAATATTAAAAACTATCGGCCTATATCGAATCTTCCATTCCTCTCAAAAATTTTAGAGAAGGCTGTTGCGCAGCAACCCACTGCCTCCCTGAAGAATTACAATGTATACAAAATGCTTCAGTCTGGTTTTAGACCCCATCATAGCACTGAGACGGCACTTGTGAAGGGGGTAAATTACCTTTTAATGGTATTAGATCGAGGCTCTGCATCTGTCCTCGTGCTCCTAGACCTTATTTTTTAAACATTTTATTTCACCTTTATTTAACCAGGTAGGCTAGTTGAGAACAAGTTCTCATTTGCAACTGCGACCTGGCCAAGATAAAGCATAGCAGTGTGAACAGACAACACAGAGTTACACATGGAGTAAACAATTAACAAGTCAATAACACAGTAGAAAAAAAGGGGAGTCTATATACAATGTGTGCAAAAGGCATGAGGAGGTAGGCGAATAATTTAACATTTTCCCAAGAGTGATAAATGATCAGATGGTCATGTACTATTGTTTTCACTATATATTTTACCTCTTGGGGATGTCATTCGGAAACACAATGTTAACTTTCACTGCTATGCGGATGACACACAGCTGTACATTTCAATGAAACATGGTGAAGCCCCAAAATACCCCTTGCTAGAAGCATGTGTTTCAGACATAAGGAAGTGGATGGCTGCAAACTTTCTACTTTTAAACTCGGACAAAACAGAGATGCTTGTTCTAGGTCCCAAGAAACAAAGAGATCTTCTGTTGAATCTGACAATTAATCTTAATGGCTGTACAGTCGTCTCAAATAAAACTGTGAAGGACCTCGGCGTTACTCTGGACCCTGATCTCTCTTTTGAAGAACATATCAAGACCATTTCAAGGACCGCTTTTTTCCATCTACGTAACATTGCAAAAATCAGAAACTTTCTGTCCAAAAAAGATGCAGAAAAATTAATCCATGCTTTTGTCACTTCTAGGTTAGACTACTGCAATGCTCTACTTTCCGGCTACCCGGATAAAGCACTAAACACACTTCAGTTAGTGCTAAATACGGCTGCTAGAATCCTGACTAGAACCAAAGAATTTGATCATATTACTCCAGTGCGAGCCTCCCTACACAGACAGTAGTTTTGGAATTGTTAGTTAGATTACTTGTTGGTTATCACTGCATTGTCGGAACTAGAAGCACAAGCCCTACACTGGCATGTGTATGTGACCTGTCAAAGCAAGGGCTGATTTCAAGGTTTTACTGCTAACCTACAAAGCATTACATGGGCTTGCTCCTACCTATCTCTCTGATTTGGTCCTGCCGTACATACCTACACATACGCTACGGTCACAAGACGCAGGCCTCCTAATTGTCCCTAGAATTTCTAAGCAAACAGCTGGAGGCAGGGCTTTGTCCTATAGAGCTCCATTTTTATGGAACGGTCTGCTTACCCATGTCAGAGACGCAGACTCGGTCTCAACCTTTAAGTCCTTACTGAAGACTCATCTCTTCAGTGGGTCATATGATTGAGTGTAGTCTGGCCCAGGAGTGGGAGGGTGAACGGAAAGGCTCTGGAGCAACGAACCGCCCTTGCTGTCTCTGCCTGGCCGGTTCCCCTCCCTCCACTGGGATTCTCTGCCTCTAACCCTATTACAGGGGCTGAGTCACTGGCTTACTGGGGCTCTCTCATACTGTCCCTGGAGGGGGCGCGTCACCTTAGTGGGTTGATTCACCGATGTGGCCATCCTGTCTGGGTTGGCCCCCCCCCCTTGGGTTGTGCCGTGGCGGAGATCTTTGTGGGCTATACTCAGCCTTGTCTCAGGATGGTAAGTTGATGGTTGAAGATATCCCTCTAGTGGTGTGGGGGCTGTGCTTTGGCAAAGTGGGTGGGGTTATATCCTTCCTGTTTGGCCCTGTCCGGGGGTGTCCTCGGATGGGGCCACAGTGTCTCCTGACCCCTCCTGTCTCAGCCTCCAGTATTTATGCTGCAGTAGTTTATGTGTCGGGGGGCTAGGGTCAGTTTGTTATATCTGGAGTACTTCTCCTGTCCTATTCGGTGTCCTGTGTGAATCTAAGTGTGCGTTCTCTAATTCTCTCCTTCTCTCTTTCTTTCTCCCTCTCGGAGGACCTGAGCCCTAGGACCATGCCTCAGGACTACCTGACATGATGACTCCTTGCTGTCCCCAGTCCACCAGACCGTGCTGCTGCTCCAGTTTCAACTGTTCTGCCTTATTATTATTGGACCATGCTGGTCATTTATGAACATTTGAACATCTTGGCCATGTTCTGTTATAATCTCCACCCGGCACAGCCAGAAGTGGACTGGCCACCCCACATAGCCTGGTTCCTCTCTAGGTTTCTTCCTAGGCTTTGGCCCTTCTAGGGAGTTCTTCCTAGCCACCGTGCCTCTACACCTGCATTGCTTGCTGTTTGGGGTTTTAGGCTGGGTTACTGTACAGCACTTTGAGATATCAGCTGATGTACGAAGGGCTATATAAATATATTTGATTTGATTTGATTTGAGATGTATGGGTAAACCACTTCTCCAATTTTTTTGTCTCTATAATAAAGAACAAAGAGCAAAAACATGATCAAATACAAATCTTAGAATCAACTATTAAAGACTACCAGAAGCCACTGGATTCTCCAATTACACTGAATAAACTAAACAACAAACTACAAACCCTGCATCTGTGGGTATCCTACATAAATGATCAAATATACAGACCACAAGTTCCAATTGGCTATACTTAAAGTCTTTAACATCATCCTTGGCTCTGGCATCTCCTCAATATTTGGAACCAAGGACTGATCACCCCAATCCTCAAAAGTGGAGACAAATTTGACCCCAATAACTACCGTGGGATATGCGGCAACAGCCACCTTGGGAAAATCCTCTGCATTATCATTAACAGCAGACTCGTACATTTCCTCAGCTTTTTGACATGAAACAGAGAGTACACAGTGGTAGAATACCTGTCCACTGTAACTGACCCAAAATTAAGGAAATCTTTGACTATGTACAGACTCAGTGAGCATTGTGGTTGAGAAAGGCCGCCGTAGGCAGACCTGGCTCTCAAGAGAAGACA
>NC_060187.1:1427301-1464801 GCF_021184085.1 Oncorhynchus gorbuscha | reverse complement strand
TGCATTACATAGGGAATAGGGTGAATTACATAGGGAATAGGGTGTCATTTAGGACGTAGTCTGTAGTGATTTCATTTGGAGGAAAAGGTAAAACATTTATTTTAATATATTTAATCTGTAATGCATTCAGTTGTACCTTTCCCATTATTTAATTAGGCAAGTCAGTTAAGAACAAATTCTTATTTACAATCACGGCCTACTTAGCAGGTATACGTTTCCCAGTGTCCTCTGCTGTGATCCCTCCGCATCATCCATTATTAAATAGGATCAGTATAGAGGGGTGATCAGGCAGCACTCTGCCTGATCACCCCTCTACGGAGCTGTGAGGGGAACGGCACCTCAGTACCTCCAGGCTCTGATCAGGCCCTACACCCAAACAAGGGCACTGCGTTCATCCACCTCTGGCCTGCTCGCCTCCCTACCACTGAGGAAGTACAGCTCCCGCTCAGCCCAGTCAAAACTGTTCGCTGCCCTGGCCCCCCAATGGTGGAACAAACTCCCTCACGACGCCAGGACAGAGGAGTCAATCACCACCTTCCGGAGACACCTGAAACCCCACCTCTTTAAGGAATACCTAGGATAGGATAAGTAATCCCTCTCACCCCCCCCCTTAAGTTTTAGATGCACTATTGTAAAGTGACTGTTCCACTGGATGTCATAAGGTGAATGCACCAATTTGTAAGTCGCTCTGGATAAGAGCGTCTGCTAAATGACTTAAATGTAATGTAAATGTAAATGCTACCAAATGGATCTCTATTTCATTAGAAGAAATGCCATGGAAACTAGGTCATTGAATACCAGTCTAAAGTTTGGACACACCTACACGTTCAAGGGCTTTTCATTATTTTGACTATTTTCTACATTGCAGAATAATAGTGAAGACATCAAAACTATGATATAACACATATGGAATCATGTAGTAACCAACAAAATGTTAAGCAAATCAAAATATATTTTAGATTTTAGATTATTCAATGTAGCCATCCTTTGCCTTGATGACAGCTTTGCTTTCTCTCAACCAACTTCAGTCACATGGAATGCTTTTCCAACAGTCTTGAAGGAGTTCCCTCATATGCTGAGCACTTGCTGGCTGCTTTTACTTCCCTCTGCGGTCCAACTCATCCCAAACCATCTCAACTGACAGGCTCCCATCACTGGGCAGCTCACGGCGGGGTCTCCCTTTGTGTCAGTAATAGTAGTCAAGCCCTGCCACATCCGAAGAGTGTCAGAGCCGGTATAATAGGATTCAATCTTAGTCCTGTTTTGATGCTTTGCCTGATGGTTCATCGGAGGGTGTAGTGGGATTTCTCACCTACCTATCTGAATATACTAACTACTGTGATATGTGGTTGTCTCACCTAGCTATCTGAATATACTAACTACTGTGATATGTGGTTGTCTCACCTAGCTATCTGAATATACTAACTACTGTGATATGTGGTTGTCTCACCTAGCTATCTGAATATACTAACTACTGTGATATGTGGTTGTCTCACCTAGCTATCTGAATATACTAACTACTGTGATATGTGGTTGTCTCACCTAGCTATCTGAATATACTAACTACTGTGATAGGTGGTTGTCTCTAAATCTGCTATCTGAATATACTAACTACTGTGATAGGTGGTTGTCTCACCTAGCTATCTGAATATACTAACTACTGTGATATGTGGTTGTCTCACCTAGCTATCTGAATATACTAACTACTGTGATAGGTGGTTGTCTCACCTAGCTATCTGAATATACTAACTACTGTGATATGTGGTTGTCTCACCTAGCTATCTGAATATACTAACTACTGTGATATGTGGTTGTCTCACCTAGCTATCTGAATATACTAACTACTGTGATAGGTGGTTGTCTCACCTAGCTATCTGAATATACTAACTACTGTGATATGTGGTTGTCTCACCTAGCTATCTGAATATACTAACTACTGTGATAGGTGGTTGTCTCACCTAGCTATCTGAATATACTAACTACTGTGATAGGTGGTTGTCTCACCTAGCTATCTGAATATACTAACTACTGTGATATGTGGTTGTCTCACCTAGCTATCTGAATATACTAACTACTGTAATATGTGGTTGTCCCACCTACTGTAGCTATCTTAAGATGAATTAACTAACTGTAAGTGGCTCTGGATAAGATTCTCTGCTAAATTATTAAAATGTACATAGTATACTACGTTTGAGCAGGGCTCTATGGGGAACAAGATGTCTCCTCTGTCTCTAAGCTCTAGATGAAAAGATTCTCTAAATGACTGCTGTGAAGCACAGAGAGAATGCCCCAGTACAGTAGTTGTGTTTTTCACTGAGGCTTCTGAAAGAACCTCTCCTTTTAAATAAGACTTGTGTTACTTAAAACAAGTCACAATGGATTTAGCTGCTAATGAGGCAACCGTACAATTAAAAACAATCTGAGGAGAGTACAGGAGTTCTTTTGAAGGAGATGTTGATGGTGATTGTCTGTATAGTAATGTTTTACAGTGATTATCAGTATAGTAATGTTTGACGGTGATTGTCTGTATAGTAATGTTTTACAGTGATTGTCTGTATAGTCATGTTTGACGGTGATTGTCTGTCTTGTAATGTTTGACAGTGATTGTCTGTATAGTAATGTTTTACAGTGATTATCTGTATAGTAATGTTTGACGGTGATTGTCTGGATAGTAATGTTTGACGGTGATTGTCTGTATAGTAATGTTTGACAGTGATTGTCTGTATAGTAATGTTTGATGGTGATTGTCTGTATAGTAATGTTTGACAGTGATGGTCTGTATAGTAATGTTTGACAGTGATTGTCTGTATAGTAATGTTTGACAGTGATTGTGTGTTATAACTAGGGAGTGTTATAACTAGTGAGTGTTATAACTAGGGAGTGTTATAACTAGGGAGTGTTATAACTAGTGAGTGTTATAACTAGGGAGTGTTATAACTAGTGAGTGTTATAAAGAGTGTTATAACTAGGGAGTGTTATAACTAGTGAGTGTTATAACTAGTGAGTGTTATAACTAGTGAGTGTTATAACTAGGGAGTGTTATAACTAGTGAGTGTTATAAAGAGTGTTATAACTAGGGAGTGTTATAACTAGTGAGTGTTATAACTAGTGAGTGTTATAACTAGGGAGTGTTATAACTAGGGAGTGTTATAACTAGGGAGTGTTATAACTAGTGAGTGTTATAAAGAGTGTTATAACTAGGGAGTGTTATAACTAGTGAGTGTTATAACTAGTGAGTGTTATAACTAGGGAGTGTTATAACGAGGGAGTGTTATAACTAGGGAGTGTTATAACTAGGGAGTGTTATAAAGAGTGTTATAACTAGTGAGTGTTATAACTAGGGAGTGTTATAACTAGGGAGTGTTATAACTAGGGAGTGTTATAACTAGTGAGTGTTATAAAGAGTGTTATAACTAGTGAGTGTTATAACTAGGGAGTGTTATAACTAGGGAGTGTTATAACTAGGGAGTGTTATAACTAGGGAGTGTTATAACTAGGGAGTGTTATAACTAGGGAGTGTTATAACTAGGGAGTGTTATAAAGAGTGTTATAACTAGGGAGTGTTATAACTAGGGAGTGTTATAACTAGGGAGTGTTATAACTAGGGAGTGTTATAACTAGGGAGTGTTATAACTAGTGAGTGTTATAACTAGTGAGTGTTATAACTAGGGAGTGTTATAACTAGGGAGTGTTATAACTAGGGAGTGTTATAACTAGTGAGTGTTATAACTAGGGAGTGTTATAACTAGTGAGTGTTATAACTAGTGAGTGTTATAACTAGTGAGTGTTATAAAGAGTGTTATAACTAGTGAGTGTTATAACTAGTGAGTGTTATAACTAGTGAGTGTTATAACTAGTGAGTGTTATAACTAGGGAGTGTTATAACTAGTGAGTGTTATAACTAGGGAGTGTTATAACTAGTGAGTGTTATAACTAGTGAGTGTTATAACTAGGGAGTGTTATAACTAGTGAGTGTTATAACTAGGGAGTGTTATAACTAGGGAGTGTTATAACTAGGGAGTGTTATAACTAGGGAGTGTTATAACTAGGGAGTGTTATAACTAGTGAGTGTTATAACTAGGGAGTGTTATAACTAGGGAGTGTTATAACTAGGGAGTGTTATAACTAGGGAGTGTTATAACTAGTGAGTGTTATAACTAGGGAGTGTTATAACTAGTGAGTGTTATAACTAGGGAGTGTTATAACTAGGGAGTGTTATAACTAGGGAGTGTTATAAAGAGTGTTATAACTAGGGAGTGTTATAACTAGGGAGTGTTATAAAGAGTGTTATAACTAGGGAGTGGTATAACTAGGGAGTGTTATAACTAGGGAGTGTTATAACTAGGGAGTGTTATAACTAGGGAGTGTTATAACTAGGGAGTGTTATAAAGAGTGTTATAACTAGGGAGTGTTATAACTAGGGAGTGTTATAACTAGGGAGTGTTATAACTAGGGAGTGTTATAACTAGGGAGTGTTATAACTAGGGAGTGTTATAACCAGTGAGTGTTATAACTAGTGAGTGTTATAACTAGTGAGTGTTATAACTAGTGAGTGTTATAACTAGTGAGTGTTATAACTAGGGAGTGTTATAACTAGGGAGTGTTATAACTAGGGAGTGTTATAACTAGTGAGTGTTATAACTAGTGAGTGTTATAACTAGGGAGTGTTATAACTAGGGAGTGTTATAACTAGTGAGTGTTATAACTAGTGAGTGTTATAACTAGTGAGTGTTATAACTAGTGAGTGTTATAACTAGTGAGTGTTATAACTAGGGAGTGTTATAACTAGGGAGTGTTATAACTAGTGAGTGTTATAACTAGGGAGTGTTATAACTAGGGAGTGTTATAACTAGGGAGTGGTATAACTAGGGAGTGTTATAACTAGGGAGTGTTATAACTAGTGAGTGTTATAACTAGTGAGTGTTATAACTAGGGAGTGTTATAACTAGTGAGTGTTATAACTAGGGAGTGTTATAACTAGTGAGTGTTATAACTAGGGAGTGTTATAACTATGGAGTGTTACTTTTTCCCCAAAGTTTGGCCTTAACTCCCTAGTGTTATAACCACTTTGTGTAAAAAATCCATCACGACCAGGAAAGAGAGTTTGAAAATAATTTATTCAGAGCCTTAGGGGAATAGCCAATTCCAGAACCTCTCCATACCACCCACGGGGGAATCCGGTGGAGAGATTTAACCGTATACTATAGTCAATGTTGCACACTAGATGAAGAGAAAAAGGTCAACTGGGGTTATTATCTAAACAAGGTCATTCAACTGGGGTTATTATGTAAACAAGGTCATTCAACTGGGGTTATTATGTAAACAAGGTCATTCAACTGAGGTTATTATGTAAACAAGGTCATTCAACTGGGGTTATTATGTAAACAAGGTCATTCAACTGGGGTTATTATGTAAACAAGGTCATTCAACTGGGGTTATTATGTAAACAAGGTCATTCAACTGGGGTTATTATCTAAACAAGGTCATTCAACTGGGGTTATTATCTAAACAAGGTCATTCAACTGGGGTTATTATGTAAACAAGGTCATTCAACTGCGGTTATTATGTAAACAAGGTCATTCAACTGGGGTTATTATCTAAACAAGGTCATTCAACTGAGGTTATTATCTAAACAAGGTCATTCAACTGGGTTGATCATCTAAACAAGGTCAATCATGTTAATTTGATTTATTTTAATTTTTATTTAACCTTTCTTTAACTCAATTGCTATATAATCTATAATTGCACCACCAGGCTGCTTGGTTCTCACTGTATGTCCTGCTATTCGGAAGGGCTCCCCTGCTGCCCGTTGACCTTGTCTTTGGGTTACAGGAGAATCAGAAGCCTGTGGAAGCCTGTGACATCGCCAGGAGAATCAGAAGCCTGTGACATCGCCAGGAGAAACAGAAGCCTGTGGAAGCCTGTGACATCGCCAGGAGAAACAGAAGCCTGTGGAAGCCTGTGACATCGCCAGGAGAATCAGAAGCCTGTGACATCGCCAGGAGAATCAGAAGCCTGTGACATCGCCAGGAGAATCAGAAGCCTGTGACATCGCCAGGAGAATCAGAAGCCTGTGACATCGCCAGGAGAATCAGAAGCCTGTGACATCGCCAGGAGAATCAGAAGCCTGTGACATCGCCAGGAGAATCAGAAGCCTGTGACATCGCCAGGAGAATCAGAAGCCTGTGACATCGCCAGGAGAAACAGAAGCCTGTGACATCGCCAGGAGAAACAGAAGCCTGTGACATCGCCAGGAGAAACAGAAGCCTGTGACATCGCCAGGAGAATCAGAAGCCTGTGACATCGCCAGGAGAAACAGAAGCCTGTGACATCGCCAGGAGAAACAGAAGCCTGTGACATCGCCAGGAGAATCAGAAGCCTGTGACATCGCCAGGAGAAACAGAAGCCTGTGACATCGCCAGGAGAAACAGAAGCCTGTGACATCGCCAGGAGAATCAGAAGCCTGTGACATCGCCAGGAGAAACAGAAGCCTGTGACATCGCCAGGAGAAACAGAAGCCTGTGACATCGCCAGGAGAATCAGAAGCCTGTGACATCGCCAGGAGAAACAGAAGCCTGTGACATCGCCAGGAGAAACAGAAGCCTGTGACATCGCCAGGAGAAACAGAAGCCTGTGACATCGCCAGGAGAAACAGAAGCCTGTGACATCGCCAGGAGAAACAGAAGCCTGTGACATCGCCAGGAGAAACAGAAGCCTGTGACATCGCCAGGAGAATCAGAAGCCTGTGACATCGCCAGGAGAAACAGAAGCCTGTGACATCGCCAGGAGAAACAGAAGCCTGTGACATCGCCAGGAGAAACAGAAGCCTGTGACATCGCCAGGAGAATCAGAAGCCTGTGACATCGCCAGGAGAAACAGAAGCCTGTGACATCGCCAGGAGAAACAGAAGCCTGTGACATCGCCAGGAGAATCAGAAGCCTGTGACATCGCCAGGAGAAACAGAAGCCTGTGACATCGCCAGGAGAAACAGAAGCCTGTGACATCGCCAGGAGAATCAGAAGCCTGTGACATCGCCAGGAGAATCAGAAGCCTGTGACATCGCCAGGAGAATCAGAAGCCTGTGACATCGCCAGGAGAAACAGAAGCCTGTGACATCGCCAGGAGAAACAGAAGCCTGTGACATCGCCAGGAGAATCAGAAGCCTGTGACATCGCCAGGAGAATCAGAAGCCTGTGACATCGCCAGGAGAATCAGAAGCCTGTGACATCGCCAGGAGAATCAGAAGCCTGTGACATCGCCAGGAGAATCAGAAGCCTGTGACATCTCCAGGAGAAACAGAAGCCTGTGACATCGCCAGGAGAAACAGCGAAGGACAAAGCCTACCAAACAAACGGAAGCAATTGAGTTGGGTTCTGGTGCCAGGGGACCATGTACTGGTGAGGAACACGTCAGAGGTGACTGGGAAAGCGAAGATCACACTGGGAGGACAGAGGAAAGGTGATGACAGCCCTGTCTATGAGGTCAAAACCAAGAAGGGTACAGGCAGGACCCGGATTCTGCATCGTAATATGCTAATGTCATGTAATTCACTGCCCTTTGAGGAACCAGATCAAACACTGAGTTGACGTCTGTGGAGAAGGGAACCACCCCAGGTTAGAGGACTGTGGAGAAGGGAACCACCCCAGGGTAGAGGACTGTGGAGAAGGGAACCACCCCAGGATAGAGGTCTGTGGAGAAGGGAACCACCCCAGGGTAGAGGACTGTGGAGAAGGGAACCACCCCAGGGTAGAGGACTGTGGAGAAGGGAACCACCCCAGCACAAGTAGCAAAATGCTGGGAGCGCTGAGTCTGAGAGCTCAGATGAGGATTTCTTATCCAATATTCATCATCAGGCCACTTAGGGATGAAGAGAGCAGACAGAGTAGCACACAGCTAGCACCAGATAATGGTGAGGAACAGGTTCTCGAGGAGACCCCGGAGAAGACAGGGGGAAATATGGAGAGAAAACAACTAGGGCTCAAAGGCTCAGTCATTCCATGGTGAAAGAAGGCTCAGAGACTCAGTCATCCCATGGTGAAAGAGGGCTCAGAGACTCAGTCATTCCATGGTGAAAGAGGGCTTAGAGACTCAGTCATCCCATGGTGAAAGAGGGCTCAGAGACTCAGTCATCCCATGGTGAAAGAGGGCTCAGAGACTCAGTCATCCCATGGTGAAAGAGGGCTCAGAGACTCAGTCATCCCATGGTGAAAGAGGGCTCAGAGACTCAATCATCCCAGGACATAGACATATCTTGTTCATCTCACTGCACTGTCCAATTAAAAGCTATTGTTTGAGGAGAGTGCACAATTATGAACTTGAAAATGTATGAATAAAACATTTAGGCACCTTTGGACAGTCTTGAAACAACATTTGGAATCGATATGCAAGATTTCACTGGATCACTAGAAAACATAGCACATACAATTATGCCATCTAGTGGCCAGAATCTATATTGTGCATGGGCTAAAATAATTCATTATGCCATTTCTCTTGCATTTCAATGATGTTACAATGTCGATTTTATCATTTACCAGGTCTAATGTGTTATATTCTCCTACATTCCTTTCACATTTCAACAAACTTCAAAGTGATTCCTTTCAAATGGTATCAATAATGTGCATGTCCTTGCTTCAGGTCCTGAGCTACAGGAAGTTAGATTTGGGTATGTTATTTTAGGTCCTGAGCTACAGGAAGTTAGATGTGGGTATGTTATTTTAGGTCCTGAGCTACAGGCAGTTAGATTTGGGTATGTTATTTTAGGTCCTGAGCTACAGGCAGTTAGATTTGGGTATGTTATTTTAGGTCCTGAGCTACAGGCAGTTAGATTTGGGTATGTTATTTTAGGTCCTGAGCTACAGGAAGTTAGATTTGGGTATGTTATTTTAGGTCCTGAGCTACAGGCAGTTAGATTTGGGTATGTTATTTTAGGTCCTGAGCTACAGGCAGTTAGATTTGGGTATGTTATTTTAGGTCCTGAGCTACAGGCAGTTAGATTTGGGTATGTTATTTTAGGTCCTGAGCTACAGGCAGTTAGATTTGGGTATGTTATTTTAGGTCCTGAGCTACAGGCAGTTAGATTTGGGTATGTCATTTTAGGTCCTGAGCTACAGGAAGTTAGATTTGGGTATGTTATTTTAGGTCCTGAGCTACAGGCAGTTAGATTTGGGTATGTCATTTTAGGTCCAGGGCTACAGGAAGTTAGATTTGGGTATGTTATTTTAGGCGGAAATTGAAAAAAAAGGCTGGATCCTTAAGAGGTTTTAATTGCCTAGTTAAATAAAGGCTAAATAAACCATCCAAAGTGTAATTCATAACTTCACTTCGCTCAAAGGGATATTCAATGTCTGTTTTTTTTACCCATCTACCAATAGGTGCCCTTCTTTGTGAGACATTGGAAAACCTCCCTGGTCTTTGTGGTTGAAATTCACTGCTGGACTGAGGGACCTTACAGATAAATTGTATTTGTGTGGGGAACAGAGATGAGGTAGTCATTCAGAAATCATGTTGAACACCATGATTACACACAGAGTGAGTCTATACAACTTATTATGAGACTTGTTAAGCACATCTTTACTCCTGAACTTATTTATGCTTGCTATAACAAAGGGATTGAATATTTATTGACTCAAGAGATTTCAGCTTTTCATTTTTGTATATTTTGTTGAAAATTCCACGTTGAAATTATGAGGTGACACAAAATCTCAATTTAATCCATTTTAAGTTCAGGCTGTAACAAGGGGAGGGGAAACTTTCCTAAGGAACTGTGTGCTGAACATACAGTAGAATACACCATGTGAGACGCAGCACACTACTCTCTCTCTCTCTACCTCTACACCTCTCTGTCTCTTTCTCTCTGCCTCTCTCTCTACCTCTACACCTCTCTGTCTCTTTCTCTCTGCCTCTCTCTTTACCTCTACATGTCTCTGTCTCTCTGCCTCTCTCTCTACCTCTACACCTCTCTGTCTCTCTGCCTCTCTCTCTACCTCTACACCTCTCTGTCTCTTTCTCTCTGCCTCTCTCTCTACCTCTACACCTCTTTGTCTCTCTGCCTCTCTCTCTACCTCTACACCTCTCTGTCTCTTTCTCTCTGCCTCTCTCTCTACCTCTACACCTCTCTGTCTCTTTCTCTCTGCCTCTCTCTCTACCTCTACACCTCTCTGCCCCTGTCTCTCTCTTTACCTCTACATGTCTCTGTCTCTCTACCTCTCTCTCTACCTCTACACCTCTCTGTCTCTTTCTCTCTGCCTCTCTCTCTACCTCTACACCTCTCTGCCCCTGTCTCTCTCTTTACCTCTACATGTCTCTGTCTCTCTACCTCTCTCTCTACCTCTACACCTCTCTGTCTCTTTCTCTCTGCCTCTCTCTCTACCTCTACACCTCTCTGTCTCTCTGCCTCTCTCTCTACCTCTACACCTCTCTGTCTATTTCTCTCTGCCTCTCTCTCTACCTCTACACCTCTCTGCCCCTGTCTCTCTCTTTACCTCTACATGTCTCTGTCTCTCTACCTCTCTCTCTACCTCTACACCTCTCTGTCTCTGTCTCTCTGCCTCTCTCTCTACCTCTACACCTCTCTGTCTCTCTGCCTCTCTCTCTACCTCTCTCTCTGTCTCTGTCTCTCTCTACCTCTACACCTCTCTGTCTCTCTGCCTCTCTCTCTACCTCTACACCTCTCTGTCTCTGTCTCTCTGCCTCTCTCTCTACCTCTACACCTCTCTGCCCCTGTCTCTCTCTTTACCTCTACACCTCTCTGTCTCTCTGCCTCTCTCTCTACCTCTACACCTCTCTGTCTCTGTCTCTCTGCCTCTCTCTCTACCTCTACACCTCTCTGCCCCTGTCTCTCTCTTTACCTCTACATGTCTCTGTCTCTCTGCCTCTCTCTCTACCTCTACACCTCTCTGTCTCTGTCTCTCTGCCTCTCTCTCTACCTCTACACCTCTCTGCCCCTGTCTCTCTCTTTACCTCTACATGTCTCTGTCTCTCTACCTCTCTCTCTACCTCTACACCTCTCTGTCTCTTTCTCTCTGCCTCTCTCTCTACCTCTACACCTCTCTGTCTCTGTCTCTCTGCCTCTCTCTCTACCTCTACACCTCCCTGTCTCTATCTCTCTGCCTCTCTCTACCTCTACACCTCTACACCTCTCTGTCTCTCTCTCTGTCTCTCTACACCTCTCTGTCTCTCTCTCTACCTACCTACACCTCCCTGTCTCTGTCTCTCTGCCCCTCTCTACCTCTACACCTCTCTGTCTCTCTGCCTCTCTCTCTACCTCTACACCTCTCTGTCTCTGTCTCTCTGCCTCTCTCTCTACCTCTACACCTCCCTGTCTCTGTCTCTCTGCCCCTCTCTCTACCTCTACACCTCTCTGTCTCTCTGTCTCTCTCTTTACCTCTACACCTCTCTGTCTCTGTCTCTCTGCCCCTCTCTCTACCTCTACACCTCTCTGTCTCTCTGCCTCTCTCTTTACCTCTACACCTCTCTGTCTCTGTCTCTCTGCCTCTCTCGTTACCTCTACACCTCTCTGTCTCTGTCTCTCTGCCTCTCTCTTTACCTCTACATGTCTCTGTCTCTCTACCTCTCTCTCTACCTCTACACCTCTCTGTCTCTCTGTCTCTCTCTTTACCTCTACACCTCTCTGTCTCTCTGCCTCTCTCTCTACCTCTTCACCTCTCTGTCTCTGTCTCTCTGCCTCTCTCTCTACCTCTACACCTCTCTGTCTCTGTCTCTCTGCCTCTCTCTCTACCTCTACACCTCTCTGTCTCTGTCTCTCTGCCTCTCTCTCTACCTCTACACCTCTGTCTCTCTGCCTCTCTCTTTACCTCTACACCTCTCTGTCTCTGTCTCCTGCCTCTCTCTCTGTCTCTAACTCTCTGCCTCTCTCTCTCTCTCTCTCTCTCTCTCTCTCTCTCTCTCTCTCTCTCTCTCTCTCTCTCTCTCTCGGTCTCTCCTCTGTCTCTCTCTCTCTCTCTCTCTCTCTCTCGGTCTCTCTCTGTCTGTCTGTCCCTCTCTCTCTCTCTCTCTCTCTCTCTCTCTCTCTCTCTCTCTACCTATCTACCTCTCTCTCTCTCAACACCACGCAGCTACGACCCAAACTGGTACGTAGTAGAGACAACACCACACAGCTACGACCCAAACTGGTACTTAGTAGAGACAACACCACTCAGCTACGACCCAAACTGGTACTTAGTAGAGACAACACCACACAGCTACAACCCAAACTGGTACGTAGTAGAGACAACACCACGCAGCTACGACCCAAACTGGTACTTAGTAGAGACAACACCACGCAGCTACGACCCAAACTGGTATTTAGTAGAGACAACACCACACAGCTACGACCCAAACTGGTACTTAGTAGAGACACCACGCAGCTACGACCCAAACTGGTACGTAGTAGAGACAACTCCACACAGCTACGACCCAAACTGGTACTTAGTAGAGACAACACCACGCAGCTACGACCCAAACTGGTACTTAGTAGAGACCACACCACGCAGCTACGACCCAAACTGGTACGTAGTAGAGACAACACCACACAGCTACGACCCAAACTGGTACGTAGTAGAGACAACACCACGCAGCTACGACCCAAACTGGTACTTAGTAGAGACAACACCACACAGCTACGACCCAAACTGGTACCTAGTAGAGACAACACCACGCAGCTACGACCCAAACTGGTACTTAGTAGAGACAACACCACACAGCTACGACCCAAACTGGTACGTAGTAGAGACAACACCACTCAGCTACGACCCAAACTGGTACGTAGTAGAGACCACACCACACAGCTACGACCCAAACTGGTACTTAGTAGAGACACCACCACACAGCTACGACCCAAACTGGTACTTAGTAGAGACAACACCACGCAGCTACAACCCAAACTGGTACTTAGTAGAGACCACACCACACAGCTACAACTGGTACATAGTAGAGACAACACCACGCAGCTACGACCCAAACTGGTACTTAGTAGAGACCACACCACACAGCTACAACTGGTACATAGTAGAGACAACACCACACAGCTACAACTGGTACATAGTAGAGACAACACCACGCAGCTACGACCCAAACTGGTACATAGTAGAGACAACACCACACAGCTACGACCCAAACTGGTACTTAGTAGAGACAACACCACACAGCTACAACTGGTACATAGTAGAGACAACACCACACAGCTACAACTGGTACATAGTAGAGACAACACCACACAGCTACAACTGGTACATAGTAGAGACAACACCACACAGCTACAACTGGTACATAGTAGAGACAACACCACACAGCTACAACTGGTACATAGTAGAGACAACACCACACAGCTACAACTGGTACATAGTAGAGACAACACCACACAGCTACAACTGGTACATAGTAGAGACAACACCACACAGCTACAACTGGTACATAGTAGAGACAACACCACACAGCTACAACTGGTACATAGTAGCACTACCTCTCTGTGGATACGCTACTAGAATAATGTACTAGAATAATGTACTATACATATAGTTATCTGAGAGTCTTCTGATAAATCAAATCACATTTATTGATATAGCCATTCTTACATCAGCTGATATCTCAAAGTGCTGTACAGAAACCCAGCCTAAAACCCCAAACAGCAAGCAATGCAGGTGTCAGCACGGTGGCTAGGAAGAACTCCCTAGAAAGGCCAAAACCTAGGAAGAAACCTAGAGAGGAACCAGGCTATGTGGGGTGGCCAGTCCTCTTCTGGCTGTGCCGGGTGAAGATTATAAACCTAGAGAGGAACCAGGCTATGTGGGGTGGCCAGTCCTCTTCTGGTTGTGCCAGTCTTTCGGTCTCTCGGTCTCTCCCTCTGTGTCTCTGTCTCTCTCTCTCTCCCTCTGTTTCTCTCTCTCTCTCTCTCTCTCTCTCTCTCTCTCTCTCTCTCTCTATTTCTCTCTCACTCACTCACTCGCTCTCTTTCTCTCTCTTTACCTCGAAGATGATGAGGACGTAAACTCCCCCCAGGATGACTGCAGCAATGACCACCTGCCTTTCCCTGGTGACGTAGAGCGACTGGTGGGTCATGGAGAGAGGGACCATGGTGTTGTCCTGGACGAACGCCTGCACCGTAATGATGATGGGGTCACTATGGAGACAGACAGGGAGTCATGGAGACAATGCCATTGTTGGTTGCTGATCATTGCTAGACGGACATTTTCAAGGCTTGCCATAGATTTTCAAGCCGATTAAGTAAAAACTGTAACTAGGCCACTTAGAAAATGTAAATCTTGGTAGGAAACTCCAGTATATATTTGGCCTTGTGTTTTAGGTTATTGTCCTGAAATGTGAATTTGTCTGTTGGAAAGCAGACAACCCCGTTATCCTCTAGGAATTTTCCTGTACTATTCTGTTCCTAAAAACTCCCTAGTCTTTGCCGATGACAAGCATACCCATAACATGATGCAGCCACCACCACGTTTGAAAATATGTAGAGTGGTACTCAGTGACGTGTTGGATATGCCCCAAACATAACACTTTGTATTCAGGACATAAAGATAATTTCTTTTCCACATGTTTTACCTTAGTGCCTTAGTGCCTTAGTTGCAAACAGGAAGCATGTTTTGGAATATAGTTTATTCTGTACAGGCTTCCTTCTTTTCACTCTGTCAATTAGTTTAGTACTGTGGAATAACTACAATGTTGTTGATCCATCCTCAGATCTGATGTGTTAAATGGTTCATGGTTCAGCCTAAAAACCCCAAACAGCAAGCAATGCAGGTGTAGAATCACGGTGGCTAGGAAAAACTCCCTAGAAAGGCCAAAACCTAGGAAGAAACCTAGAGAGGAACCAGGCTATGTGGGGTGGCCAGTCCTCTTCTGGCTGTGCCGGGTGGAGATTATAACAGAACATGGCCAAGATGTTCAAATGTTCATAAATGACCAGCATGGTCCAATAATAATAATCACAGTAGTTGTCGAGCAGCAAGTCAGCACCTCAGGAGTAAATGTCAGCTGGCTTTTCATAGCCGATCAAGTCCAGTACAGGAATGATTTGGGGACGTACCTGCTCAACATCTCAAATGTTTTAGTTGTTATAACCTGGTCACTCCGTTCAGAATGCAGACGTATGGTCCAGTTGTAGATCACCTGTTGAAGAGGAGAAACACAGATGGGATTACAATCCTATTGGTACCGCTGTAAAACAGGCTAGATCCCAAATGGCACCCTATTCCCTTTGAAGTGCACTACTTTTGACCCATTGTGCTCTGGTCTATAGTAGTACCACTATATAGGGAATAGGGCTCTGGTCTATAGTAGTGCACTATATAGGGAATAGGGTGCCATTTGGGACTGGTCTATAGTAGTGTTCTATATAGTGAATTCAGAAACAGAGGTGGAACTATGTAGGGAATAGGGTGGAGACTATAGGGAATAGGGCTCTGGTCTGGATAGGGAATAGGGTGCCATTTGGGACTTCATACTCTCCGTGGGTGGAGTGGCCCCGCCTCTTCAGTCTGCTCCACCTGAATAAGGATGTACTCCTCATTGGTCAGATCCACCATGCCACTCACGAAAGGCCCACCCACCTGCAGCTTCAGCAAGGCGTTGTCACGGAAATCCGTCAGGTTCAAAGCTTTTGGGCAGCAGGCGGTCAAGGAAAATGCCTAGGATTTATTTTTTTATCCAATCTTTATTTAATTTATTTAATTTATCTTTATTTATTTAACCTGGAACTCTTTCATAAGGGGAAACCTGACATATCAACAGATTAGTAGAACATGATGTCATCTTTTTGTCCTTTTAAAGCTTGATGTTTAGTTGAATAGCTGTGAATCTTTGTGATTTAAAGTGTGTCTGCCGTCTCCTTTTAAAGGCGTAGTTAACCCATTTATACTGAATATGTCATGTTCCCAATCAGAGCCTTCCACTAAGATATTCTACTGCACTGGTCCCTACATCATTCTACCTGACCTGCACTGGTCCCACATCATTCTACCTGACCTGCACTGGTCCCTACATCATTCTACCTGACCTGCACTGGTCCCTACATCATTCTACCTGACCTGCACTGGTCCCTACATCATTCTACCTGACCACCACTTAATGTTCCCCATCACTAATGGCTACAGTACAGGTCACAGTGTCCAGCCAATCAGGACCTCTACACTACAGTATAGGTCAGTGTCCAGCCAATCAGTACCTCTACACTACAGTACAGGTCACAGTGTCCAGCCAATCAGTACCTCTACACTACAATACAGGTCACAGTGTCCAGCCAGTCAGGACCTCTAAACTACAGTATAGGTCACAGTGTCCAGTCAGTCAGGACCTCTACACTACAGTATAGGTCACAGTGTCCAGCCAATCAGGACCTCTACACTACAGTATAGGTCAGTGTCCAGCCAATCAGGGCCTCTACACTACAGTATAGGTCACAGTGTCCAGCCAATCAGGGCCTCTACACTACAGTATAGGTCAGTGTCCAGCCAGTCAGGACCTCTACACTACAGTACAGGTCAGTGTCCAGCCAATCAGGACCTCTACAAGTTGTATGGGACTGATGCAGTAGACTCAGCAGTACTGTGTTGTATGGGACTGATGCAGTAGACTCAACAGTACTGTGTTGTATTGGACTGATGCAGTAGACTCAGCAGTACTGTGTTGTATTGGACTGATGCAGTAGACTCAGCAGTACTGTGTTGTATTGGACTGATGCAGTAGACTCAGCAGTACTGTGTTGTATGGGACTGATGCAGTAGACTCAGCAGTACTGTGTTGTATTGGACTGATGCAGTAGACTCAGCAGTACTGTGTTGTAGGGGACTGATGCAGTAGACTCAACAGTACTGTGTTGTATGGGACTGATGCAGTAGACTCAACAGTACTGTGTTGTATGGGACTGATGCAGTAGACTCAACAGTACTGTGTTGTAGGGGACTGATGCAGTAGACTCAACAGTACTGTGTTGTAGGGGACTGATGCAGTAGACTCAACAGTACTGTGTTGTAGGGGACTGATGCAGTAGACTCAACAGTACTGTGTTGTAGGGGACTGATGCAGTAGACTCAACAGTACTGTGTTGTATTGGACTGATGCAGTAGACTCAGCAGTACTGTGTTGTAGGGGACTGATGCAGTAGACTCAGCAGTACTGTGTTGTAGGAGACTGATGCAGTAGACTCAACAGTACTGTGTTGTAGGGGACTGATGCAGTAGACTCAGCAGTACTGTGTTGTAGGGGACTGATGCAGTAGACTCAACAGTACTGTGTTGTAGGGGACTGATGCAGTAGACTCAGCAGTACTGTGTTGTAGGGGACTGATGCAGTAGAAGGATACAGAAGCTCTCTGTGGGGGAGACAGCCAGCATCCTCCACGGGTTGTCTCTGTCTGGATACATACTGAAGAACAACTGGAGAGAAAAACACACACACACACACACACACACACACACACACACACACACACACACACACACACACACACACACACACACACACACCCCCACACACACACACACACACACACACACACACACACACACACACACACACACACACACACACACACACACACACACACACACACACACACACACACACACACACACACACACACACACACTCTTAGCATTTTGAAGCTGTTACTTTCTCTAGACGTTTGGATGAACTGATATTGACACATAATAATCAATATGACTGAGTCATCTGTCACAAGATAATCCACTTACAGACATGAGGACGACAAAGGTGAAGATACAGGCGATTTTAAAGATGGAGATGCAAGATCTGTAAATAAAATGAACCCAATATTAGATGTAGTGTTCTGGGTGATGGAGCCTTTTTGAAACCCAGGTGCTGAGCATAATGTAGTACAGGCTCTGAACATGGAGGGACAGAAATAGGCAGAGAGAGAGAAGGAAAGAGACAGACAGTGAGACAGTGACAGAGAGAGACAGACAGAGAGACAGACAGAGAGACAGACAGAGAGACAGACAGAGAGGCAGTGAGACAGTGACAGAGAGACAGACAGTGACAGTGAGACAGTGACAGAGAGAGACAGAGAGACAGTAACTAGGCAAGTCAGTTAAGAACAAATTATTTTCAATGATGGCCTAGGAACAGTGGGTTAACTGCCTGTTCAGGGGCAGAACGACAGATTTGTAAGCTATGTACCTTGTCAGCTCGGGGGTTTGAACTTGCAACCTTCCGGTTACTAGTCCAACGCTCTAACCACTAGGCTACCCTGCCGCCCCCAGTGCTGGTAAGTTACCACCCCTCTGATATCCAGCTGCCTAGAGGGCCCTAGTAGAGCCTGCTGCCTAGAGGGCCCTAGTAGAGCCTGCTGCCTAGAGGGCCCTAGTAGAGCCTGCTGCCTAGAGGGCCTACTGGAGCCAGCTAACGAGAGGGCCCTAGAGGAGCCTGCTGCCTAGAGGGCCTAGTGGAGCCAGCTAACGAGAGGGCCCTAGTAGAGCCTGCTGCCTAGAGGGCCCTAGTGGAGCCAGCTAACGAGAGGGCCCTAGAGGAGCCTGCTGCTGAGAGGGCCCTAGAGGAGACAGCTGCCTAGAGGGCCCTAGTGGAGCCTGCTGCTGAGAGGGCCCTAGAGGAGACAGCTGCCTAGAGGGCCCTAGTGGAGCCTGCTGCTGAGAGGGCCCTAGAGGAGACAGCTGCCTAGAGGGCCCTAGTGGAGCCTGCTGCTGAGAGGGCCCTAGTGGAGCCAGCTGCTGAGAGGGCCCTAGAGGAGTCAGCTGCTGAGAGGGCCCTAGAGGAGCCAGCTGCTGAGAGGGCCCTAGAGGAGCCAGCTGATGAGAGGGCCCTAGAGGAGCCTGCTGCTGACAGGGCCCTAGAGGAGACAGCTGCCTAGAGGGCCCTAGTGGAGCCTGCTGCTGAGAGGGCCCTAGTGGAGCCAGCTGCTGAGAGGGCCCTAGAGGAGTCAGCTGCTGAGAGGGCCCTAGAGGAGCCAGCTGCTGAGAGGGCCCTAGAGGAGCCAGCTGCTGAGAGGGCCCTAGAGGAGCCTGCTGCTGAGAGGGCCCTAGAGGAGCCTGCTGCTGAGAGGCCCCTAGAGGAGACAGCTGCCTAGAGGGCCCTGGTGGAGATGACAACTTCTGTAAGGTGTAAGTACTGTAGCTGAATTAGTCTGTAAGCTATGTTCTCTTCATTTATAGACTATTTTATATTTAATTTAGTTAGGTGTCTAGACTGACAGCCTGTACAGGTTCAGACCGATACACTCGTTTCTGTGTTGGTTTTTGTACTTAGTTAATAATTTATCATTTCAAACGGCTTTCTCGTTTGAAACTTTTGTGTGTTTAATGTTTACTGTTAATTTGTGATTGTTTTTATCACTTACTTTGCGAATGTTTAAAAAATATATATTTTAAGACTATTTGAATTGAAATGAACTGACAGAGAGACAGAGAGCTTTACCTCATGCTGTTGGACAATTTGAAGTTTAGGTGTACGTCCAGAGGGTCTTTCTCTGTGGAGGAGGATCGTGACAGGGACAGGCTGGTGACCTCACTCCCCAGACGACACCTCCTATCCAGCTCCAAACTGCTGTTGTCCCACGTCTCCTCCCCGTCATACAGGGTCATGTATGTTATACTGGAACATATAGGTAATAATACAGGTTATTAGCTGTTGTCCCACGTCTCCTCCCGCTCATACAGGGTCATGTATGTTATACTGGAACATATAGGTAATAATACAGGTTATTAGCTGTTGATGGCTCCTTGCTGTCCCCAGTCCACCTGACTGTGCTGCTGCTCCAGTTTCAACTGTTCTGCCTTATTATTATTTGACCATGCTGGTCATTTATGAACATTTGAACATCTTGGTCATGTTCTGTTATAATCTCCACCCGGCACAGCCAGAAGAGGACTGGCCACCCCACATAGCCCGGTTCCTCTCTAGGTTTCTTCCTAGGTTTTGGCCTTTCTAGGGAGTTTTTCCTAGCCACCGTGCTTTTACACCTGCATTGTTTGCTGTTTGGGGTTTTAGTCTGGGTTTCTGTACAGCAGTTTGAGATATCAGCTGATGTACGAAGGGCTATATAAATAAATTTGATTTGATTTGATTTGATTTGTCCCACGTCTCCTCCCCCTCATACAGCAACATGTACGTTATACTGGAACATATAGGTAATAATACAGGTTATTAGCTGTTGTCCTACGTCTCCTCCCCGTCATACAGCAACATGTACGTTATACTGGAAACATATAGGTAATAATACAGGTTATTAGCTGTTGTCCCACGTCTCTGGAAACATAATACGAATTAATTAAATAATCAATACTGGAAATAGCATAGGCAACAACAGAAATCACTGGGAATGATTCAGTAATAGTATATGGTGATGTGTAATAGTGATGTGTAATAGTGTATGGTGATGTGTAATAGTATATGGTGATGTGTAATAGTATATGGTGATGTGTAATAGTATATGGTGATGTGTAATAGTATATGGTGATGTGTAATAGTGATGTGTAATAGTGTATGGTGATGTGTAATAGTGTATGGTGATGTGTAATAGTATATGGTGATGTGTAATAGTATATGGTGATGTGTAATAGTGATGTGTAATAGTGTATGGTGATGTGTATGGTGATGTGTAATAGTGATGTGTAATAGTGTATGGTGATGTGTAATAGTGATGTGTAATAGTGTATGGTGATGTGTAATAGTATATGGTGATGTGTAATAGTGATGTGTAATAGTGTATGGTGATGTGTAATAGTGATGTGTAATAGTGTATGGTGATGTGTAATAGTGTATGGTGATGTGTAATAGTGTATGGTGATGTGTAATAGTGTATGGTGATGTGTAATAGTATATGGTGATGTGTAATAGTGATGTGTAATAGTGTATGGTGATGTGTAATAGTGATGTGTAATAGTGTATGGTGATGTGTAATAGTGTATGGTGATGTGTAATAGTGTATGGTGATGTGTAATAGTGTATGGTGATGTGTAATAGTATATGGTGATGTGTAATAGTGATGTGTAATAGTGTATGGTGATGTGTAATAGTGATGTGTAATAGTGTATGGTGATGTGTAATAGTATATGGTGATGTGTAATAGTATATGGTGATGTGTAATAGTGTATGGTGATGTGTATGGTGATGTGTATGGTGATGTGTATGGTGATGTGTATGGTGATGTGTATGGTGATGTGTATGGTGATGTGTATGGTGATGTGTATGGTGATGTGTAATAGTGATGTGTAATAGTGTATGGTGATGTGTAATAGTATATGGTGATGTGTAATAGTATATGGTGATGTGTATGGTGATGTGTATGGTGATGTGTATGGTGATGTGTATGGTGATGTGTATGGTGATGTGTAATAGTGTATGGTGATGTGTAATAGTATATAGTGATGTGTAATAGTGATGTGTAATAGTGATGTGTAATAGTGTATGGTGATGTGTAATAGTATATAGTGATGTGTAATGGTGATGTGTAATAGTGTATGGTGATGTGTAATAGTATATAGTGATGTGTAATAGTGATGTGTAATAGTGTATGGTGATGTGTAATAGTATATGGTGATGTGTAATAGTATATGGTGATGTGTAGTAGTGTATAGTGATGTGTATGGTGATGTGTATGGTGATGTGTATGGTGATGTGTATGGTGATGTGTATGGTGATGTGTATGGTGATGTGTAATAGTGTATGGTGATGTGTAATAGTATATGGTGATGTGTAATAGTATATGGTGATGTGTAATAGTGATGTGTAATAGTGTATGGTGATGTGTAATAGTATATGGTGATGTGTAATAGTATATGGTGATGTGTATGGTGATGTGTATGGTGATGTGTATGGTGATGTGTATGGTGATGTGTAATAGTGTATGGTGATGTGTAATAGTATATGGTGATGTGTATGGTGATGTGTATGGTGATGTGTAGTAGTGATGTGTAATAGTGTATGGTGATGTGTATGGTGATGTGTATGGTGATGTGTATGGTGATGTGTAATAGTGATGTGTAATAGTGTATGGTGATGTGTAATAGTATATGGTGATGTGTAATAGTATATGGTGATGTGTATGGTGATGTGTATGGTGATGTGTATGGTGATGTGTATGGTGATGTGTAATAGTATATGGTGATGTGTAATAGTATATGGTGATGTGTAATAGTATATGGTGATGTGTATGGTGATGTGTATGGTGATGTGTATGGTGATGTGTAATAGTGTATGGTGATGTGTAATAGTATATAGTGATGTGTAATAGTGATGTGTAATAGTGATGTGTAATAGTGTATGGTGATGTGTAATAGTATATAGTGATGTGTAATGGTGATGTGTAATAGTGTATGGTGATGTGTAATAGTATATAGTGATGTGTAATAGTGATGTGTAATAGTGTATGGTGATGTGTAATAGTATATGGTGATGTGTAATAGTATATGGTGATGTGTAGTAGTGTATAGTGATGTGTATGGTGATGTGTATGGTGATGTGTATGGTGATGTGTATGGTGATGTGTATGGTGATGTGTATGGTGATGTGTAATAGTGTATGGTGATGTGCAATAGTATATGGTGATGTGTAATAGTGATGTGTAATAGTGTATGGTGATGTGTAATAGTATATGGTGATGTGTATGGTGATGTGTATGGTGATGTGTAGTAGTGATGTGTAATAGTGTATGGTGATGTGTATGGTGATGTGTATGGTGATGTGTATGGTGATGTGTAATAGTGATGTGTAATAGTGTATGGTGATGTGTAATAGTATATGGTGATGTGTAATAGTATATGGTGATGTGTATGGTGATGTGTATGGTGATGTGTATGGTGATGTGTATGGTGATGTGTAATAGTATATGGTGATGTGTAATAGTATATGGTGATGTGTAATAGTATATGGTGATGTGTATGGTGATGTGTATGGTGATGTGTATGGTGATGTGTATGGTGATGTGTAATAGTATATGGTGATGTGTATGGTGATGTGTATGGTGATGTGTATGGTGATGTGTATGGTGATGTGTATGGTGATGTGTATGGTGATGTGTAATAGTGTATGGTGATGTGTAATAGTGTATGGTGATGTGTAATAGTATATGGTGATGTGTAATAGTGATGTGTAATAGTGTATGGTGATGTGTAATAGTGATGTGTATAGTGATGTGTATAGTGATGTGTATAGTGATGTGTATAGTGATGTGTAATAGTGTATGGTGATGTGTATAGTGATGTGTATAGTGATGTGTATAGTGATGTGTAATAGTGTATGGTGATGTGTATAGTGATGTGTATAGTGATGTGTATAGTGATGTGTATAGTGATGTGTATAGTGATGTGTAATAGTGTATGGTGATGTGTATAGTGATGTGTAATAGTGTATGGTGATGTGTATAGTGATGTGTAATAGTGTATGGTGATGTGTATAGTGATGTGTAATAGTGTATGGTGATGTGTAATAGTGTATAGTGATGTGTAATAGTGTATGGTGATGTGTAATAGTGTATAGTGATGTGTAATAGTGTATGGTGATGTGTAATAGTGTATAGTGATGTGTAATAGTGTATAGTGATTTGTAATAGTGTATGGTGATGTGTAATAGTATATGGTGATGTGTATAGTGATGTGTAATAGTATATGGTGATGTGTAATCGTGTATGGTGATGTGTAATAGTGTATGGTGATGTGTAATAGTATATGGTGATGTGTAATAGTGTATAGTGATGTGTAATAGTGTATGGTGATGTGTAATAGTGTATGGTGATGTGTAATAGTATATGGTGATGTGTAATAGTGATGTGTAATAGTGTATGGTGATGTGTAATAGTATATGGTGATGTGTAATAGTATATGGTGATGTGTAATAGTGATGTGTAATAGTGTATGGTGATGTGTAATAGTATATGGTGATGTGTAATAGTGATGTGTAATAGTGTATGGTGATGTGTAATAGTATATGGTGATGTGTAATAGTATATGGTGATGTGTATGGTGATGTGTATGGTGATGTGTATGGTGATGTGTAATAGTGTATGGTGATGTGTAATAGTATATGGTGATGTGTAATAGTATATGGTGATGTGTATGGTGATGTGTATGGTGATGTGTATGGTGATGTGTATGGTGATGTGTATGGTGATGTGTAATAGTGATGTGTAATAGTGTATGGTGATGTGTAATAGTATATGGTGATGTGTAATAGTATATGGTGATGTGTAATAGTGTATGGTGATGTGTATGGTGATGTGTATGGTGATGTGTATGGTGATGTGTAATAGTATATGGTGATGTGTAATAGTATATAGTGATGTGTATGGTGATGTGTATGGTGATGTGTATGGTGATGTGTAATAGTATATGGTGATGTGTAATAGTATATGGTGATGTGTAATAGTATATGGTGATGTGTATGGTGATGTGTATGGTGATGTGTATGGTGATGTGTATGGTGATGTGTAATAGTGTATGGTGATGTGTAATAGTATATGGTGATGTGTAATAGTATATGGTGATGTGTAATAGTGATGTGTAATAGTGTATGGTGATGTGTAATAGTATATGGTGATGTGTAATAGTATATGGTGATGTGTATGGTGATGTGTATGGTGATGTGTATGGTGATGTGTAATAGTGATGTGTAATAGTATATGGTGATGTGTAATAGTATATGGTGATGTGTAATAGTATATGGTGATGTGTATGGTGATGTGTATGGTGATGTGTATGGTGATGTGTATGGTGATGTGTAATAGTGTATGGTGATGTGTAATAGTATATGGTGATGTGTAATAGTGATGTGTAATAGTGTATGGTGATGTGTAATAGTATATGGTGATGTGTAATAGTGATGTGTAATAGTGTATGGTGATGTGTAATAGTATATGGTGATGTGTAATAGTGATGTGTAATAGTGTATGGTGATGTGTAATAGTATATGGTGATGTGTAATAGTATATGGTGATGTGTATGGTGATGTGTATGGTGATGTGTATGGTGATGTGTATGGTGATGTGTATGGTGATGTGTAATAGTGATGTGTAATAGTGTATGGTGATGTGTAACAGTATATGGTGATGTGTAATAGTATATGGTGATGTGTATGGTGATGTGTATGGTGATGTGTATGGTGATGTGTATGGTGATGTGTATGGTGATGTGTAATAGTATATGGTGATGTGTAATAGTTATGGTGATGTGTAATAGTATATGGTGATGTGTAATAGTATATGGTGATGTGTATGGTGATGTGTATGGTTATGTGTATGTTGATGTGTATGGTGATGTGTAATAGTGATGTGTATAGTGATGTGTATAGTGATGTGTATAGTGATGTGTATAGTGATGTGTATAGTGATGTGTAATAGTGTATGGTGATGTGTATAGTGATGTGTATAGTGATGTGTATAGTGATGTGTATAGTGATGTGTAATAGTGTATGGTGATGTGTATAGTGATGTGTATAGTGATGTGTATAGTGATGTGTATATTGATGTGTAATAGTGTATGGTGATGTGTATAGTGATGTGTATAGTGATGTGTATAGTGATGTGTAATAGTGTATGGTGATGTGTATAGTGATGTGTAATAGTGTATGGTGATGTGTATAGTGATGTGTAATAGTGTATGGTGATGTGTATAGTGATGTGTAATAGTGTATGGTGATGTGTAATAGTGTATAGTGATGTGTAATAGTGTATGGTGATGTGTAATAGTGTATAGTGATGTGTAATAGTGTATGGTGATGTGTAATAGTGTATAGTGATGTGTAATAGTGTATAGTGATGTGTAATAGTGTATGGTGATGTGTAATAGTATATGGTGATGTGTATAGAGATGTGTAATAGTATATGGTGATGTGTAATAGTGTATGGTGATGTGTAATAGTATATGGTGATGTGTAATAGTATATGGTGATGTGTAATAGTGTATGGTGATGTGTAATAGTATATGGTGATGTGTAATAGTATATGGTGATGTGTATGGTGATGTGTATGGTGATGTGTATGGTGATGTGTATGGTGATGTGTATGGTGATGTGTAATAGTGATGTGTATAGTGATGTGTATAGTGATGTGTATAGTGATGTGTAATAGTGTATGGTGATGTGTATAGTGATGTGTATAGTGATGTGTATAGTGATGTGTATAGTGATGTGTAATAGTGTATGGTGATGTGTATAGTGATGTGTATAGTGATGTGTATAGTGATGTGTATAGTGATGTGTATAGTGTATGGTGATGTGTATAGTGATGTGTATAGTGATGTGTATAGTGATGTGTAATAGTGTATGGTGATGTGTATAGTGATGTGTAATAGTGTATGGTGATGTGTATAGTGATGTGTAATAGTGTATGGTGATGTGTATAGTGATGTGTAATAGTGTATGGTGATGTGTAATAGTGTATAGTGATGTGTAATAGTGTATGGTGATGTGTAATAGTGTATAGTGATGTGTAATAGTGTATGGTGATGTGTAATAGTGTATAGTGATGTGTAATAGTGTATAGTGATGTGTAATAGTGTATGGTGATGTGTAATAGTATATGGTGATGTGTATAGTGATGTGTAATAGTATATGGTGATGTGTAATAGTGTATGGTGATGTGTAATAGTGTATAGTGATGTGTAATAGTGTATAGTGATGTGTAATAGTGTATAGTGATGTGTAATAGTGTATGGTGATGTGTAATAGTGTATGGTGATGTGTAATAGTGTATAGTGATGTGTAATAGTGTATAGTGATGTGTAATAGTGTATAGTGATGTGTAATAGTGTATGGTGATGTGTAATAGTATATGGTGATGTGTAATAGTGTATGGTGATGTGTAATAGTGTATGGTGATGTGTAATAGTGTATAGTGATGTGTAATAGTGTATAGTGATGTGTAATAGTATATGGTGATGTGTAATAGTGTATGGTGATGTGTAATAGTGTATGGTGATGTGTAATAGTGTATGGTGATGTGTAATAGTGTATGGTGATGTGTAATAGTGTATGGTGATGTGTAATAGTGTATAGTGATGTGTATAGTGATGTGTAATAGTGTATGGTGATGTGTAATAGTGTATGGTGATGTGTAATAGTGTATAGTGATGTGTAATAGTGTATGGTGATGTGTAATAGTGTATGGTGATGTGTAATAGTGTATGGTGATGTGTAATAGTGTATAGTGATGTGTGATAGTGATGTGTAATAGTATATAGTGATGTGTAATAGTGATGTGTAATAGTATATGGTGATGTGCAATAGTATATAGTGATGTGTAATAGTGATGTGTAATAGTATATGGTGATGTGTAATAGTATATAGTGATGTGTATGGTGATGTGTATGGTGATGTGTAATAGTATATGGTGATGTGTAATAGTATATGGTGATGTGTAATAGTATATAGTGATGTGTAATAGTGATGTGTAATAGTATATAGTGATGTGTAATAGTGATGTGTAATAGTATATGGTGATGTGTAATAGTATATGGTGATGTGTAATAGTATATAGTGATGTGTATGGTGATGTGTATGGTGATGTGTATGGTGATGTGTAATAGTATATGGTGATGTGTAATAGTATATGGTGATGTGTAATAGTATATGGTGATGTGTATGGTGATAGTGATGTGTATGGTGATGTGTATGGTGATGTGTATGGTGGTGATAGTGTATGGTGATGTAATAGTATATGGTGATGTGTAATAGTATGGTGATGTGTAATAGTGATGTGTAATAGTGTATGGTGATGTAATAGTATATGGTGATGTGTAATAGTATATGGTGATGTGTATGGTGATGTGTATGGTGATGTGTATGGTGATGTGTAATGAGTAATAGTGTATGGTGATGTGTAATAGTGTATGGTGATGTGTAATAGTATATGGTGATGTGTAATAGTATATGGTGATGTGTATGGTGATGTGTATGGTGATGTGTATGGTGATGTGTATGGTGATGTGTATGGTGATGTGTAATAGTGATGTGTAATAGTGTATGGTGATGTGTAATAGTATATGGTGATGTGTAATAGTATATGGTGATGTGTAATAGTGTATGGTGATGTGTATGGTGATGTGTATGGTGATGTGTATGGTGATGTGTAATAGTATATGGTGATGTGTAATAGTATATAGTGATGTGTATGGTGATGTGTATGGTGATGTGTATGGTGATGTGTAATAGTATATGGTGATGTGTAATAGTATATGGTGATGTGTAATAGTATATGGTGATGTGTATGGTGATGTGTATGGTGATGTGTATGGTGATGTGTATGGTGATGTGTATGGTGATGTGTAATAGTGTATGGTGATGTGTAATAGTATATGGTGATGTGTAATAGTATATGGTGATGTGTAATAGTGATGTGTAATAGTGTATGGTGATGTGTAATAGTATATGGTGATGTGTAATAGTATATGGTGATGTGTATGGTGATGTGTATGGTGATGTGTATGGTGATGTGTAATAGTGATGTGTAATAGTATATGGTGATGTGTAATAGTATATGGTGATGTGTAATAGTATATGGTGATGTGTATGGTGATGTGTATGGTGATGTGTATGGTGATGTGTATGGTGATGTGTAATAGTGTATGGTGATGTGTAATAGTATATGGTGATGTGTAATAGTGATGTGTAATAGTGTATGGTGATGTGTAATAGTATATGGTGATGTGTAATAGTGATGTGTAATAGTGTATGGTGATGTGTAATAGTATATGGTGATGTGTAATAGTGATGTGTAATAGTGTATGGTGATGTGTAATAGTATATGGTGATGTGTAATAGTATATGGTGATGTGTATGGTGATGTGTATGGTGATGTGTATGGTGATGTGTATGGTGATGTGTAATAGTGATGTGTAATAGTGTATGGTGATGTGTAACAGTATATGGTGATGTGTAATAGTATATGGTGATGACTGTGTATGGTGATATTATTATTATTATTATTATTATTATATGGTGATGTGTATGGTGATGTGTATGGTGATGTGTATGGTGATGTGTATGGTGATGTGTATGGTGATGTGTAATAGTATATGGTGATGTGTAATAGTGTATGGTGATGTGTAATAGTATATGGTGATGTGTAATAGTATATGGTGATGTGTATGGTGATGTGTATGGTTATGTGTATGGTGATGTGTATGGTGATGTGTAATAGTGATGTGTATAGTGATGTGTATAGTGATGTGTATAGTGATGTGTATAGTGATGTGTAATAGTGTATGGTGATGTGTATAGTGATGTGTATAGTGATGTGTATAGTGATGTGTAATAGTGTATGGTGATGTGTATAGTGATGTGTATAGTGATGTGTATAGTGATGTGTATATTGATGTGTAATAGTGTATGGTGATGTGTATAGTGATGTGTATAGTGATGTGTAATAGTGTATGGTGATGTGTATAGTGATGTGTAATAGTGTATGGTGATGTGTATAGTGATGTGTAATAGTGTATGGTGATGTGTATAGTGATGTGTAATAGTGTATGGTGATGTGTAATAGTGTATAGTGATGTGTAATAGTGTATGGTGATGTGTAATAGTGTATAGTGATGTGTAATAGTGTATGGTGATGTGTAATAGTGTATAGTGATGTGTAATAGTGTATAGTGATGTGTAATAGTGTATGGTGATGTGTAATAGTATATGGTGATGTGTATAGTGATGTGTAATAGTATATGGTGATGTGTAATAGTGTATGGTGATGTGTAATAGTATATGGTGATGTGTAATAGTATATGGTGATGTGTAATAGTGTATGGTGATGTGTAATAGTATATGGTGATGTGTAATAGTATATGGTGATGTGTATGGTGATGTGTATGGTGATGTGTATGGTGATGTGTATGGTGATGTGTATGGTGATGTGTATAGTGATGTGTATAGTGATGTGTATAGTGATGTGTAATAGTGATGTGTAATAGTGTATGGTGATGTGTATAGTGATGTGTATAGTGATGTGTATAGTGATGTGTATAGTGATGTGTAATAGTGTATGGTGATGTGTATAGTGATGTGTATAGTGATGTGTATAGTGATGTGTATAGTGATGTGTATAGTGTATGGTGATGTGTATAGTGATGTGTATAGTGATGTGTATAGTGATGTGTAATAGTGTATGGTGATGTGTATAGTGATGTGTAATAGTGTATGGTGATGTGTATAGTGATGTGTAATAGTGTATGGTGATGTGTATAGTGATGTGTAATAGTGTATGGTGATGTGTAATAGTGTATAGTGATGTGTAATAGTGTATGGTGATGTGTAATAGTGTATAGTGATGTGTAATAGTGTATGGTGATGTGTAATAGTGTATAGTGATGTGTAATAGTGTATAGTGATGTGTAATAGTGTATGGTGATGTGTAATAGTATATGGTGATGTGTATAGTGATGTGTAATAGTATATGGTGATGTGTAATAGTGTATGGTGATGTGTAATAGTGTATAGTGATGTGTAATAGTGTATAGTGATGTGTAATAGTGTATAGTGATGTGTAATAGTGTATGGTGATGTGTAATAGTGTATGGTGATGTGTAATAGTGTATAGTGATGTGTAATAGTGTATAGTGATGTGTAATAGTGTATAGTGATGTGTAATAGTGTATGGTGATGTGTAATAGTATATGGTGATGTGTAATAGTGTATGGTGATGTGTAATAGTGTATGGTGATGTGTAATAGTGTATAGTGATGTGTAATAGTGTATAGTGATGTGTAATAGTATATGGTGATGTGTAATAGTGTATGGTGATGTGTAATAGTGTATGGTGATGTGTAATAGTGTATGGTGATGTGTAATAGTGTATGGTGATGTGTAATAGTGTATGGTGATGTGTAATAGTGTATAGTGATGTGTATAGTGATGTGTAATAGTGTATGGTGATGTGTAATAGTGTATGGTGATGTGTAATAGTGTATAGTGATGTGTAATAGTGTATGGTGATGTGTAATAGTGTATGGTGATGTGTAATAGTGTATGGTGATGTGTAATAGTGTATAGTGATGTGTGATAGTGATGTGTAATAGTATATGGTGATGTGTAATAGTGATGTGTAATAGTATATGGTGATGTGCAATAGTATATAGTGATGTGTAATAGTGATGTGTAATAGTATATGGTGATGTGTAATAGTATATAGTGATGTGTATGGTGATGTGTATGGTGATGTGTAATAGTATATGGTGATGTGTAATAGTATATGGTGATGTGTAATAGTATATAGTGATGTGTAATAGTGATGTGTAATAGTATATAGTGATGTGTAATAGTGATGTGTAATAGTATATGGTGATGTGTAATAGTATATGGTGATGTGTAATAGTATATAGTGATGTGTATGGTGATGTGTATGGTGATGTGTAATAGTATATGGTGATGTGTAATAGTATATAGTGATGTGTAATAGTATATGGTGATGTGTAATAGTATATGGTGATGTGTAATAGTATATAGTGATGTGTATGGTGATGTGTATGGTGATGTGTAATAGTATATGGTGATGTGTAATAGTATATGGTGATGTTTAATAGTATATAGTGATGTGTAATAGTGATGTGTAATAGTATATAGTGATGTGTAATAGTGATGTGTAATAGTATATGGTGATGTGTAATAGTATATAGTGATGTGTATGGTGATGTGTATGGTGATGTGTAATAGTATATGGTGATGTGTAATAGTATATAGTGATGTGTAATAGTGATGTGTAATAGTATATGGTGATGTGTAATAGTATATAGTGATGTGTAATAGTGATGTGTAATAGTATATGGTGATGTGTAATAGTATATGGTGATGTGTAATAGTATATGGTGATGTGTAATAGTGTATGGTGATGTGTAATAGTATATAGTGATGTGTAATAGTGATGTGTAATAGTATATGGTGATGTGTAATAGTGTATAGTGATGTGTAATAGTGTATAGTGATGTGTATGGTGATGTGTATGGTGATGTGTAATAGTATATGGTGATGTGTAATAGTATATAGTGATGTGTAATAGTGATGTGTAATAGTATATGGTGATGTGTAATAGTATATAGTGATGTGTAATAGTGATGTGTAATAGTATATGGTGATGTGTAATAGTATATGGTGATGTGTAGTAGTGTATAGTGATGTGTAATAGTGTATGGTGATGTGTAATAGTGTATGGTGATGTGTAATAGTATATAGTGATGTGTAATAGTGATGTGTAATAGTATATGGTGATGTGTAATAGTATATGGTGATGTGTAATAGTGATGTGTAATAGTATATGGTGATGTGTAATAGTGTATGGTGATGTGTATAGTGATGTGTAATAGTATATAGTGATGTGTAATAGTGTATGGTGATGTGTAATAGTGTATGGTGATGTGTAATAGTGTATGGTGATGTGTAATAGTGTATGGTGATGTGTAATAGTGTATGGTGATGTGTAATAGTGTATGGTGATGTGTAATAGTGTATGGTGATGTGTAATAGTGATGTGTAATAGTATATAGTGATGTGTAATAGTGTATAGTGATGTGTAATAGTGTATGGTGATGTGTAATAGTGATGTGTATAGTGATGTGTAATAGTGTATGGTGATGTGTAATAGTGTATAGTGATGTGTAATAGTGTATAGTGATGTGTAATAGTGTATGGTGATGTGTAATAGTGTATAGTGATGTGTAATAGTGTATAGTGATGTGTAATAGTGTATAGTGATGTGTAATAGTGTATAGTGATGTGTGTAGTGATGTGTATGGTGATGTGTATAGTGATGTGTAATAGTGTATAGTGATGCGTAATAGTATATGGTGATGTGTAATAGTGTATAGTGATGTGTAATAGTGTATGGTGATGTGTAATAGTGTATAGTGATGTGTAATAGTGTATAGTGATGTGTAATAGTGTATGGTGATGTGTAATAGTGTATAGTGATGTGTAATAGTGTATGGTGATGTGTAATAGTGTATGGTGATGTGTAATAGTGTATAGTGATGTGTAATAGTGTATCGTGATGTGTAATAGTGTATGGTGATGTGTGTAGTGATGTGTATGGTGATGTGTATAGTGATGTGTAATAGTGTATAGTGATGTGTATATTGAAGTAAAATAGTGTATAGTGATGTGTAATAGTGTATATTGAAGTGTAACGTGATGTGTAATAGTGTATAGTGATGTGTATAGTGATGTGTATAATGATGTGTATAGTGATGTGTATAGTGATGTGTATAGTGATGTGTATAGTGATGTGTAATAGTGTATAGTGATGTGTATAGTGATGTGTAATAGTGTATAGTGATGTGTATAGTGATGTGTAATAGTGTATAGTGATGTGTATAGTGATGTGTAATAGTGTATAGTGATGTGTATAGTGATGTGTAATAGTGTATAGTGATGTGTATAGTGATGTGTATAGTGATGTGTATAGTGATGTGTAATAGTGTATATTGAAGTGTAATAGTGTATAGTGATGTGTAATAGTGTATAGTGATGTGTAATAGTGTATAGTGATGTGTAATAGTGTATAGTGATGTGTAATAGTGTATAGTGATGTGTGTAGTGATGTGTATGGTGATGTGTATAGTGATGTGTAATAGTGTATAGTGATGTGTATATTGAAGTAAAATAGTGTATAGTGATGTGTAATAGTGTATATTGAAGTGTAACGTGATGTGTAATAGTGTATAGTGATGTGTATAGTGATGTGTATAGTGATGTGTATAGTGATGTGTATAGTGATGTGTGTAGTTTAGGTTGATGTGTATAGTGATGTGTATAGTGATGTGTATAATGATGTGTATAGTGATGTGTATAGTGATGTGTATAGTGATGTGTATAGTGATGTGTAATAGTGATGTGTAATAGTGTATAGTGATGTGTATAGTGATGTGTATAGTGATGTGTATAGTGATGTGTATAATGATGTGTATAGTGATGTGTATAGTGATGTGTATAGTGATGTGTATAATGATGTGTGTAGTTTAGGTTGATGTGTATAGTGATGTGTATAGTGATGTGTATAATGATGTGTATAGTGATGTGTATAGTGATGTGTATAGTGATGTGTATAGTGATGTGTATAGTGATGTGTGTAGTGATGTGTATAGTGTATAGTGATGTGTATAGTGATGTGTATAATGATGTGTATAGTGATGTGTATAATGATGTGTATAGTGATGTGTATAGTGTATAGTGATGTGTATAGTGATGTGTATAGTGATGTGTATAATGATGTGTGTAGTGATGTGTATAGTGTATAGTGATGTGTATAGTGATGTGTATAATGATGTGTATAGTGATGTGTATAATGATGTGTATAGTGATGTGTATAGTGATCTGTATAGTGATGTGTATAGTGTATAGTGATGTGTATAGTGATCTGTATAGTGATGTGTATAGTGATGTGTATAGTGATGTGTATAGTGATGTGTATAGTGATCTGTATAGTGATGTGTATAGTGTATAGTGATGTGTATAGTGATCTGTATAGTGATGTGTATAGTGATGTGTATAGTGATGTGTGTAGTGATGTGTATAGTGATGTGTAATAGTGTATAGTGATGTGTAATAGTGTATAGTGATGTGTAATAGTGTATAGTGATGTGTGTAGTGATGTGTAATAGTGTATAGTGATGTGTATGGTGATGTGTATAGTGATGTGTAATAGTGTATAGTGATGTGTATAGTGATGTGTGTAGTGATGTGTGTAGTGATGTGTAATAGTGTATAGTGATGTGTAATAGTGTATAGTGATGTGTAATAGTGTATAGTGATGTGTATAGTGATGTGTATAGTGATGTGTATAGTGATGTGCATAGTGATGTGTATAGTGATGTGTAATAGTGTATAGTGATGTGTATAGTGATGTGTATAGTGATGTGTATAGTGATGTGTATAGTGATGTGTAATAGTTTATAGTGATGTGTAATAGTGTATGGTGAGGTGTATAGTGATGTGTATAGTGATGTGTATAGTGATGTGTAGTAGTGTATAGTGATGTGTATAGTGATGTGTATAGTGATGTGTATAGTGATGTGTAATAGTTTATAGTGATGTGTAATAGTGTATGGTGAGGTGTATAGTGATGTGTATAGTGATGTGTATAGTGATGTGTAATAGTGTATAGTGATGTGTATAGTGATGTGTATAGTGATGTGTATAGTGATGTGTATAGTGTATGTGTATAATGTTGTGTGTAGTGATGTGTATAGTGATGTGTATAGTGATGTGTGTAGTTTAGGTTGATGTGTATAATGATGTGTATTGATGCATCTACAGGGCTCATCTGTAAAAGAGACCTGTCAAAATAAAGGTCCATTATTTATTTATTTTACATTTTGACGTCTAATTTTTAGATTTGACGGCTGTTGCAGCTGAGAACTAAACGGACACAATGAGAGGGACTTAATAACATGGAGACAACCACTGTTATTTATCATGTTCCTGGGAGCTTTTTCACTCCTTCAGCATGTTCAGTGCCTTCGGAAATTATTTAAACCCTTTGACCTTTTCCACATTTTGTTACATTACAGCCTTATTCTAAAATTGATTAAATATTTTTTTCCCCTCATCAATTTACACACATTACCTTTGGCAGCGATTACGGCCTAGAGAATTCTTGGGTATGACGCTACAAGCTTGGCACACTTGAATTTTGGGAGTTTCGCCCATTCTTCTCTGCAGATCCTCTCTGTCAGGTGGGATGGGAAGCGTCGTTGTACAGCTATTTAAATCTAGGCTGGGCCACTCAAGGACATTCAGAGACTCCTGTGTTTTCTTGGCTGTATGCTTAGGGTTGTTGTCATGTTTGAAGATGAACCTTTCCCCCCAGTCTGAGGTCCTGAGCACTCTGGACCAGGTTTGCTCTCTGTACTTTGCTCCATTCATCTTTTCCTTGACCCTGACTCGTCTCCAAGTCCCTGCCTCTGAAAAACATTCCCACAGCAGGATGCTAACACCACCATGCTTCACCGTAGGGATGGTGCCAGGTTTCCTCCAGACGTGATGCTTGGCATTCAGGCCAAATAGTTCTATTTCATCAGACCAGAGGATCTTGTTCCTCATGGTCTGAGAGTCCTTTAATTGCTTTTTGGCAAACTCCAAGCTGGCTGTCATGTGCCTTTTTACTGATGAGTGGCTTCCGTCTGGCCACTCTACCATAAAGGCCTGATTGGTGGAGTGCTGCAGAGATGGTTGTCCTACTGTAAGGTTCTCCCATCTCCACAGAGGAACTCTGGAGCTCTGTCCGAGTGACCATCGGGTTCTTGGTCACCTCCCTGACCAAGGCCCTTCTCCCCAGATTGCTCCGTTTGGCCAGACGGCCAGCTCTGGGAAGAGTCTTGGTGGTTCCAAACTTCTTCCATTTAAGAATTATGGAGGCCTGGGTTCGAGCCAAGGCTCTGTCGCAGCCGGCCACGGCCGGGAGGCTCATGGGGCGGTGCACAATTGGCCCAGCGTCGTCCGGGTTAGGGAGGGATATCCTTGTCTCATCGCGCACTAGCGACAGTTGGCAGGTCGGGCACAGTGCACGCTGACACGGTAGCCAGGTGTACGGTGTTTTCTCCGACACATTGGTGTGGCTGGCTACCGGGTTGGATGGGCAGTGCGGCTGGGCTGGGTTGGGTAGTGTTTCGGAGAACGCACGGCTCTCACCTCTCCCGAGTCTGTATGGGAGTTTCAGCGATGAGACAAGACTGTAACTACCAATTGGATACCACAAAATTGGGGAGAAAAAAGGGCTGAATTTCTTTTTTATAATAATAATTTCAAAGAATAATGGAGGCCCCTGTGTTCTTGGGGACCTTCAATGCTGCAGAAATGTTTTGGTATCCTTCCCCAAATCTGTGCCTCGACACAATCCTGTCTCGGAGCTCTACGGACAATTCCTTTGACCTCATGGCCTTGTTCTTGCTCTGACATGCATTGTCAACTGTGGGACCTTATATAGACAGGTGTGTGTGTCATGTTTTGTCTTATATTGTCTTGTCATTTTGCTTTTCCCTCTGTTCGTTTTCCCCCTGCTGGTCTTTTTAGGTTCGTTCCCCTTTTTCTCTCTCCCTTCCTCTCTCTCTTCTCTCTATCGTTCTGTTCCTGCTCCCAGCTGTTCCTATTCCCCTAATCAATCATTTAGTCTTCCCACACCTGTTCCCTATCTTTTTCCCTGATTAGAGTCCCTATTTCTCCCCTTGTTTTCCGTTTCTGCCCTGTCGGATCCTTGTCTATTGTTCACCGTGCTGTGTCTGTGTATCGCCCTGTCGTGTCGTGTTTCCCTCAGATGCTGCGTGGTGAGCAGGTGTCTGAGTCTGCTACGTTCAAGTGCCTTCCCGAGGCAACCTGCAGTTCATGATCGAGTCTCCAGTCTGTTCTCGTCATTACGAGTGGAGTTGTGCTTTATGTTTGTATATTTACTTTACTGGATTAAAGACTCTGTTTTCGCCAAGTCGCTTTTGGGTCCTCATTCACCTGCATAACAGTGTGCCTTTCCAAATCATGTCCAATCAATTGATTTTACCACAGATGGACTCTAATCAAGTTGTAGAAACATCTGAAGGATGAATAATTTCGAGTCTC